>NC_034413.1:70030342-70149659 GCF_002078875.1 Numida meleagris | reverse complement strand
CTGGGGCGTCCGCAGCGCTGAGAGGGCAGGCTCGGGCCCGCGCCGCACAGGCCTCCGCCCGCTCTCGGCCCCCGCCGCCCCACGCAGCGCCGGTTCCGCAGCCCGAGAGGCGCCCGGCGTCCGCGGAGCTCCATGTACGACAATTTGTACCTGCATGGATTTGAAGACTCGGAGGCGGTAAGTGCCGCGGGGCGCCCGGGAGCGGCGCTCCGTTACATAACGCGCGGGTGCTCTCCTGCCCGGGCCGCCCCCCGTTCCCGGCCGGGCAGCGGCGGCGCGGGCTGTGGGCGCGGGGCCGCGTTACGTAAGGCGCTGCGGCCGGCTCCGCGAACACCGACCGGATCGTAACGCGGACCGGAGAGTGCGTCAGTGCGGACGTGAGCGTCGCGCGATGCGGGGTCTGCGGTGAGCGGCTGAGCGCCTCGGTCCGTGCCGGTGCGGTGCTTGCGGCGGCTGCGGGCCGGGGAGGGGTGCCGGGGTGCCGTGGTGCCGGAGCCCTTCGTGCCGCCGTGCCTGCGTTCCTTCCAGCTGCGCCGCTCCGGGGCCGCTCGGAAGCGGGCTGGGATGCGCAGCTCTCTCCCTCGCAGCTTGCCGCCGTCGCGTTGCGCTGTGTGCTTGCTTCAGAGCCGTGCCAAGCGCCTGCCAGCACGCCGGTTCCTCTGGAGCCGCGTCTGGGACCCAGCGGGCTATTCCTGTGAAGCGGGACGTGGAAGGCAAAGCGGGAATCCTTGGGAGCTGAGTCCGGCACGTGCCGGTAAAATAAGACCTCTGCAAAGTGTGGATTTGCTCTTCGGAAGGCAGAAGCGCAGCGGTGCGGCTGAGGGGGCTCGCTGCCGGATGGTGCTCGCGGCGGGAGAGCTGCCCTGTCCGCAGCAGTCAGGTCCTAAAGCTCTTCAGAGAACGCAGCCCCGCGCCTGGTTGGGCTCAGGGAGCTGCTGAGGTGCCGGTCCCTGAGTATCGCAGCAAAGGGTGCTCTGGTTTCTCCCAGCAGCGTTGTGAGGGCAAAGCATTTTGTAAAACAGCGGCGGAGCAGAGATGTGGCAGCCGCACAGACACAACGTTGGGCTCCGTGTCTGCAGGCTGGGCTGCTGCCGGCACGGGGCAGCGGGCCCTTGGCTGTCCGCTGCCACAGGTGGAAGTGAGAAGTGATTTCTGAGGTTTCTTAATGCTCTTTTAATTACTTGGCGGTAATGGTGTTGACGGCTTTTGTAACTTTACAGTCTCTCAGTACTTGAGAATGCTTTCGGTAGGCTTCCGGAATTGTGGGAATAGGTGAGAATTTCAGCTTCCTTGTAAAAGTAAGGCAGACCAAACCCTACAAACAGCACAGACGTCTCACAGCCATGCAGAAAAGCCAGGGACCGTAATCCCCAGAGACGCAGACACCGGCAGGTGCTGTTCCGCAGGTGCTGCTCTGCTCTGTGCTCCCACACCTCTTACTTACAGCACTGTACATTATTGTTATTGGGGCTTCTGACTCATGGATTGGGAATGCCAGCCTGGGCAGCGTGCTGGCAAACAGGTAGGATGGTGGGGCACAGGAGCGCTGCTTTCTAGCCAGAGAGAGCCCATGTAATGGAATTAGTGTAGCAACAAATGAATCAAGAGTACAGTAGTGCTTGCCTGTGGTTAAGGGAAAATAACTGTGAGCATGCAAAGATGAAAGAGGAGCCGTCTGTATTGTCTGGGCTTTGGGGCTGGAAGGCTCAGCTGCTGAACTGAGGGAGATGGGAGCTGCTATCCTGGACTTGCTGTATTTTCATCCCCCGAAGCACAGGGAGGTGTGATCAAGTACTTGTGCTACTTGAAATACTTTTAGCACAAAATAAATCATACCATGATGAGTCACTCTAGTACAGTTAGCGTCTTCCTAAAGTAGGTATTTGCCCTTAGAAAACTCATGCAGCAGTTTACTGTCGTGGTGGCCTCGTGTAAGAAACTCCCAGAGAACACGTTCGTCTTAGTCGCAAGAAATGCAAACGAACACAAGGACGTGGTGTGTTTTACCCTGGGTTTTGTTGCTTTGCAGGCAGGCTGTGCTCGCAGTGCCCTCCAAAGAGGGGGCTGCATCGCAGTTGGGGGGCACACAGGATCCCTTGGCCTCAGAGGGCAGCTGGGCACGTGCCGGGGCTCTCCCAGGCAGGCCTTCTTTCCTATTCCATCCAGGGAGAAAGATGGTGTTTTTCTAAGAGTGAACTGACACGTAGATGATGTGGGGTTTTGTTTTTTTTTTTTCAGCTGAAGTTATTATTATGGTGTGTTTGTGTGTATATATGAAACGAATGCAAAAATACATATTTATTTATATTACGCTTAGAAAAAGAAATGGGTTGAGTGTGTGCATGGCTATTACAATCCATTACCAGCTGTGATGATTAACGCCAAGCGGATGATGCACTAGCTAGCGCGAGGCTTTTTGGAGGAGGAAAATTACACTGTTCAAGCTGAAAAAAATGCCAGTGGTTGTATGCAAGAAGCAGTTGCCACGCTGAAGAACAGGAGTGCAGAAAGAGAGGCGTAAACAACTTGCACAGCCGTGAGTACGCTTGCAATGAACGTAAAGTTCAGGCTTTTGTAGAGTAGAGCATTGTCCTAATGGAAGTTGTGGCTTTATTGCCCTCCCTTGTCTGATTTGGGGGATACTGGGGGCTAGTTTTAGTTTTATTGTAAACAGGGTCACTGTTTGGGGCTTGAAAACTTGTTTGCCTTGTATAAAACAGGCATCTTATGTTCTTGATTACAAGAGGACACCAGAGCCCCATTAGCATAGGTTCTTAAGACAGTGATGTCCACTGCATAAGAAAATCATGCTTTTACCCTCACAGTCGAGAACAAATCCCTGTGACGGTGTTTATGGTGAGGAGAGGTCTGCATGCTGCTTGGAATGTCGGCACAGAACCTCCCAGTTACCTTGGTGTGCAGCACAGACTCCATCTTCTTCAGAAACAAACTTTTAACAAAACTTTTCCGTAAGAAACCGTGTTTTCTGTAAAATTCTCTTCTCCTCTGAAGCAGCAGTTGTGGCGGTGGCTGGCAGCTGTGCAGTGTCGGGCTCAGCCGAGGATGGCCTGCAGTGCTCACTGTGTGCGTGCCTCTCAGCTTAGTAATGCCAGTTCACGTTGTTTTTTTCCATTGTTTGGGATGGCAGATAATTCACACTTTTGTCTTCTACTTGTCTTTTTGTGCCCTGCTTCTACCTATGTGCTTTTTCTCCAGCGCATTCTCCAGCCCCTAAGCCTTGCATGCGCTCTGTATTATCTTTTCTTGACTACCCTTAGTCTTTAGCCTGCATCCAGCCTTGTTTTGTGTTCCCTCCGTCTCTTTTCTATCCCTGCAGCCTGCTGCCGGTGCCAGAGGGGCTCTGGGGAAACAGGACGTCTCATTTACTGCTTTGTAAGGCAGGACAATGTGCTTGCTTCACTCAAAGGTACTGTGCGAGTTCAAGCTCCGTATCACAATAAATTAGGTAAATGTTTCAGTGGGATTCATGCCCAGAAGCATTTCAGATTTTGGAAGTCCTTTGGTGTTAACAAGGGCCGGCCAGCTGTGAGGCACACCCTGGTAGCCAGTCTTCAGAGGCTGCCGTTAAAAGGGCACTGAGAGGCATGTATGCAGAAGCCCATCACGGCAAGGTTGTTTCAGGGAGCTGGGAGATGACATCTGGCAGTGCAGGGCATGGCATGGCAGGGTATAGCACTGTGATCCTGCAGCACGTGTGTGGTAGGCATGCGTTTCATCCACAGTGCTAATGGTTTTCTGTCACGCATTTCATTCAAAAGCTGTGCTTGGGGCCATCCTGTTGTATTGATGCACCAGTGGTACAAGTTTCCTGCAAGTCTGGGGAAGGACTGTGCTGTATTTCCAGCATGCAGACCAACTGGGAGATGTTTGCAGTGCCATTCACTCATTGCCGGCACCCAGTTCCTCACTGAGCGGAGCTGTTCTATGTTTCTCCACCTGATTTTGTTGAGTTGTATAATGCTGAGACCAGAAAGGATGAGTGATGTTAGGAAAGAGATTTGGCTTTTTCGTGGTCAAAGCATTTGCTTTCTTAATTTATTTTTTTTTTACAGTTTCAAATCTGCTTCCATTAGTTCATAATAGATTGGCTCAACTAATGAATCATCATCTGCCTAACGTTTTTCTTTTGTGCAAGGGGCTGTCTGACAGGGGCTGGAAAGTTGGCTTGTTTTCTGTTTGCAGGTTTGCTGGGGTGTTTGTGTTCTTTTTCCTGCTACAGCTTCTGAGTCCTCGTGCTGCTCCAGCAATAGCTATTGTTACTGTGTGGGATGTTTGTGCTCACTCCTAGAATGGTTTTGTACCTGACTCTGCTCCTCTGTTAAGCATAATGTTGTGGTTGATAGTGCAGCAGTCAAATAAAACTTCCAGTACGAATAACAGTTTTTGCAAATTAATGTCTGCTGTTTCCATAGAGACTTTTTTTTTTCCACCAAAAATACATTAAAGTGGAAAGCAAACAAAACACAACCAAAGTGATGTCAAGTCATCTAACCGAAGGGAGAACGTATGGCAAATAGCTGAGTGTGCACGTTTGGTCTCAGCTGCATATAAGCGCGCACTGGATGGGATGGTTGGTTTGGTGCCAGGGCCGTGCTCCTGCACTGGGACCCCTCCTGGTGACCTCTTGGGTGACCGCAGCGTGCAGCCGAGGTGACGAGGGCTTCTCACAAGTGTGCTCGTCCTGGGCTGTGGAAGTGTGGCTGCTGCAAAGCGTCAACAGCTCCCTGAGCTCAAGGGCATCTGAGGGGGAGTGTGGCTCTTGGTGCTGAAGGAACACATCACAGAAGTAACAAACAAAAAGGGGACAAGCTTAGCCTCAGATTTGCTGATGTCATGGCTTGCTTCCCTATCTCCACGAAACACGTCCTGCTTGTGAGATACTGAGCTGTTAGTTGATTTTCCTTTGAGTGTGCGTTCACAGAGATAGTAGAGCCTGGCTTTAAAATCAGCCACGTGCACAAACACAGATTGCTTTGCAAGCAGGACAGCCCAGCAACTGCTTGTGGTCATTTGGAATCTAGTAATTAACTCCAGAACGCCGTTCAGCTGGCTGAGTGCTGAGTTCGCAGGTGGTGTTGAGATTTGCTCACAAAGTTCCATCAGATCCCAGTCTGTATTTTTCCACAGTGCTTTGCTGGCACTGTGTTGTGCCAGCAGCACCCTGCTTCCAGCCCGGAGCACCCTGCTTCCAGCTCCCTGCCAGCACTCCAGCATGCCCTGCCTTACTGGGGGCTTCTCCTTGCTGCTATGTAAACCAGAGCAGAGCTTCGTAAACCTGGAGCTCCTCCCTTAGTGGTGGCTTGCTGGGGAGCTGCTTTGTGCCCGTTGCTGTGTTGTTGAGCATTGGAAGGGATCTCTCCTCTGCAAACAGGACACAAGAGAGCAGTCCTCGAGCCAGGAGAGGAGTGGGAGTGGGGTGGGTGACCTGGGCAGGTCTCTGTGTGCAGCAGGGCAGTGTGGCTTGGTGTGTGCTCCCGGCTCTTGTGTCCCTTCCCTCTCCCTGAATTTGTGCACGCACAGAACTTCAGTCTGCATTTTCCATCTCTGCCTAAAGCCGGCCTTGTCAGCAAGAAGGGGAGTGGTTTATTTTTAGGAAAGAACTGTTTCAGAACAGTGGACCACAGTTGTACTCTGAAAGGCTTGTTCCTTGTGTTGTTTTCCCTGAGAACATCAGGCAGCGCAGAGGCTGCGTGAGCTGTAGATCTGGAGCTGTTTGGTTGTGCTCTTTCACCAGCGTGGGGAATGCAGGCTGGCAGGGATGTGATTTATTGCAGCAACATGGAGGAAATCATAGGGAAAAAGCACAATGTATCATCTTGCCGAGCACTGAAGTGGTGAAGCACATGTTTGAGTGAGCTGCTAACACTTCCGATAAAGCTTTGCAGGCCTTTCTATTTTGGGAGAATTCCACTTGAACCAAATACGTTTCCTTTCAAGTCCTCTCCTGTTTTTTTTCCACACCAGGCCCCTTCCCTGCTCCCCTGGATCCCCGTGGGCTCTCACTCTCTGCTTCCTCTCCCAGGCTGTTTGTCCGTCATACGATGGCATCGCAATTCCTGATGATTTTGCTACAGATTTGTTTCTCTTTTAGTGTGTATTGCCATAAATGCTGCACGAGGTGCTCCTGGGTTCGGTGTGTGTGATGCTGGAGGAGGAGGAGGGTTGCTTTGGGGATGTGGGTGACGGCCATTGGTGAGCCCTTGGCCCTCTGTTCCCCAGGAGGAGCTGCCCATGGGGGTAGCTGGGTGCAACCCAAAGGCCTCTCACCTGGGCGGTCAAACAGCTTTCTCAGAACCTTCCGTCCTGCAATCTGTTATCATAAGAACCTGGAGAACAAGATTTTGTTCCTAATGGTTATCCCCTTTTCTGGTTCTTTACGAATGCTCCCTTCCAGCGCAGGATTCCGTGATGATATCTTTTAAGCCTTGTTCCTCCCGAGATTAGTGTATCCCCTGAGGAATGCCGCTCTCTGCTTGGGAAAACAGCACATTCTGACAAGTCACCACTTATTCTCCTCTGAGGTATCTATGTCATGAGATACCACAGTTAAATTTAATTTTCCAGAACAATCTGTCGTGATCTCCTCTGATCACGACACTGTGTCAGCTATGGCCGAGATCACTGTGGAGAAAAATCCAGTGGCAGGGGTAATCTGTTGTTTACCTGCTGTCTGAAGGAGCGGAGTGGTAGGAAGTGTTTTGGTGCCTAGTTTTACATTCTAGAACGGGTTTTTAGTGATGCATTAAGTAATCTTTCCCTTCATTATATTAGGTCTGCTGTATGTAAACATGCAGCATGAGTGGGAGTGTAGGAGAGGAAGAGCCGCAGTCTGGAATGTCTCCCGTTAGACATACAAAATTTATGGGGTGCTGGTGGATACACAGAAGTTGTTTTGCTCAATTGAATTAATAATTTGACTTTGGCTTTGAAAATTGGCATTGAATGTCACTTCTAGCGCTGGTGCTGCCACCAGTTGTAACTATGCTGAAGAGTTCTATCTGTTAGGATATTTAAGAACGTTGTTAAATGTTTAGCTCGACTCCTCTGTTCTGAATATATCACGTGGCTTTGAATCAGATTTGCACCTCTCCACTGTAAAACCTTTTCACCTTTCTTTAAAACAGAGGGGTTGGATCTCCCCTCGTAGCTTATCTGGTTACGATGGAGCCCTGTGTAGGGCAGGCGTTAGTGCGAGGGCATTGCATGATGCATCCCCCACCCATAAAAGCATTCCTTGTAGCTTTGCTCTCTCTCTCTCTGTCCGCACACTTTCTCAGTGTGTTTGGCTATTCTTCGTGTTCTTTCTGAGCCTCTCATTTTCCCCTATTGTTTCTTGAGAGAGGGAAGGAGTGCCTGGTGCTTTGTGTACTCTCCAGATAAAACTGCATTGGCATGGGAAGAACGTTCGCTGACAGCTTCAGGGCTGCGTGTATTTCACAGAGTCACTATTCAGGCTGGAAAAGACATCTCAGATCACCAACCCCAACCCATCAGCACCATGCCCACAGTTCCATGTATTTCATGTGCAAAGCACTGTGCTTCGTGGAGAAAGGTATCCTGCCTCCTGGTAACTGGTCTGAATACATATGGAAGATGGAAAATAGCAAGTTTATGTTGTACTGAGAAGACACATGCAAGGTGAGAGCTTTGCCAATAATGTTGTTACTGGCTGAGGGCAGCCTGGAACAAAATCACCATGTCAAATAATTCCTTGTGCGTACGGCCCCGGGCTTGGAATGCATTGGTCAATCCTCAGCCATTGGTTTTATACATTTGAAGACAAAAACATCTTGGGCCAGAGATGAACACGCCGTTTCAGGCCAGGCGCGTTCTAGCCTTGACCCAATTTGAAGTTACAGTCGTGAGACCTCGGAGATAGCTGTTGTTGTCATTACAATGACAGTAGAATACAAAGCAATATACTAAAACCTATTGCTAAGGTGCCTAGGTGTGGCACCCAAGGACACCGCACTTCTGTGCTTCTCGGGGCCTGCTGGAGGAAGCTTCTGTTTGCTGCACTTCTTACTGTGCCGCTGTGTGTGCGGGTGGTAACTGCGGAGTGGCAGAAAGCATTCAGGTGAATGGAAATCTGCCCGGGTGTTCTGTGTCTTCCTTCATAACCAAACATTTCATTTATAAACGATTGTTGAGATTTACTTGGTGTCAGAACCCAGTGTTTTCCATTCCCCTATATAAACTATTAATAAAGTTGAGATACCTTCCTTTTGTTACAGAGGAAGAAACCTTTGTCTGTATCCTCGGGATAACAACAAAGTAGATAAATAAAGCCAGTGTGGCATTGTTGCACTGAAAGCAGTTCTGTGAGAGGCACGTCCTTATGGCCTGCTTTTTGGGCTGCTGCTGCTGAATGTGTCCAAACCAACCCAGCCTCACCTGTGCCCCTTAACTCTGAAATCTGGGGCCAGAGCTGAGCTAGGGGATGAAAGTGAGCGCCTAGGTTTCAGTGGAGCTAGACTAGTGTATTTCGGGGAGGTGCAGCCCCAAAGCCCTGATTCCTGCTCATTTCTTCTAGACATTAAATACTTCCTCCCATTGGTTGTACTGCCTCTTCACCCAACTGCAGTTCTGCGTTACTTACAGCACTGCTCATTCCCAGCAGCTGGAGGAAGATTAACCGTCCTTCCCCCATCAAACCTTTTCAGGAAGAAAATCATCAAAGTGGTTTCCGGAGTGACTGTGGCTGCCTGCCTGCCTGGATCCGTGCTGTAGTCTCTGGGGGTTGACAGGCCCTTCTCCCTCCCTCTCCCCCCTCCCTTTCATTCTATTTCCCTCTTTTCTCCTAGAGCAAACCCCACTTTGCCTGCGCTCCGCAGTGCTGCTGACACAGCCTGGCCCCAAGCACTTTGCTGTGCAAGGAGCGGAGGCTGCCAGCAGGGACAAGCCAGACCTCGTTTCTTTCTGCTTTCTCCTCATGGCAGCTGCTGTTTGGCCCTCTGGTCAGGTGGCGGGGATTTGGCTGAGCTGCCTGAGCAGCACCCTGCTGACAGCTGCTTCAGGGCGACGGGGAGATGCTCTTCTGTAAGGCTCAGTGCTTTTTTCCTCTTCCTTCTTGGGTACCTCGTACTGATTTGGCACTGCAATTTCAGTAGCGTGGTTTGCACAGCTCTCTTCCAGCTTGCAGACTGACCTAAGGGCTGCAGTATGGAGAGATGCTGAAGGGCTGGTGTTAGGGCAACAAGGCTGTGTCTCTAGAGCGATTCAGATGCAGATGTGCGCAGCGGTCCAGCCTGCTGCCAGGATGCTGTGCTCAGGGCGAGGTGCTGCTTTGCCACACCATTGCAACGCTGCAGCCTCATGGAGCTGATGGCATGCACCAAGGTTTACACAACGGATGGGCGAAGAGCTCTTCAGTAACTGAATTCTGCAGGTTTTGTGCTGTGGGAAGCAGGATGGCACAGCAGGCAGTGCAGCTGAGCACAGGCCGGCTCCCAGCAGAGGTTCAACCCCAGAGCTGTCAGCAAGCGGCCTAGCTCATGGCACGGAGTGCACGTGGAGTGACGCACAGAGCATTTAGCTAATGACAAAACGTGCTAATCAAAGGGTGTGCCTGATAGAAGCCTCCCCTTCCTGCTGGCAGCACAGGGTGCATGGGCTCACAGGGTCTTGTGGCAAAAATGCTTTCAGCCACTCTGCTTCAGAGTTCTATCTTTTGGACTTGGGTTCTTTACTTGCGATTCTCCTGTTCAGCTAGCAGATCTTTAAAACACTTCTATTTCTGCTGGATATACTCAGACCTTTGCCCAGGCTTTGGCTTCATTCTAGCACCACGCACGTTCCCTGCCTTCCTGGTTACATCTCAGTACGGATTTGTAGGGGACTGACAAAACCCCTGACAGCGGTAACGTTTTTTGGAACAGATGTACCTCTTATGGAATATCCCAAAATAATGGCAAAAGCTTGAGACTAAATAAGGGTTTTAAGTCGTGTCAAGATTTTGACAGGTTTCTCTCCTGACAATGCTTTTTTTCCTTCTTTCAGTGAAGAATGTTATCCGGGTGCTTCAGCCAGAGCTATTGGCTCTCACCACAGATCTGTGTTGCTGATTGCATGTGGGAACGTTGGTAGAGAAGGAGCTTTATCGGTGTCTTTCTCTTGTATTGCTTTTGCCAAATCATAGACGTTGTGGATAGGATAGTGATTCCTAGGGGATTTTCTTCTTGTTGGAATGCTTACTGGATGCAAGTAATGGGAAGTATTAAGCTCTTATTTCTTCCCAGCCATTTAATTAAGAATCCATTTTGAGATAATGCTTTAAAAAAAAATTCTCCTGGAGTTTCTAGTTTCTGTTTTTTAACTCTCTAAGTAACTGTCACGCTGTTCTACAGCGTAGAATTCAAGTCGTACATTCACGGTAGTCATAAAAATTTGGGAAAATGCATTCAGACCTTGCTATCTTTGGAAAAATACTACTTTGTGTGGAGCGTAGATGAAGACATGGGGTGTTGGCTTTGCATTTCTGCCTAACATAACTTAGTGTGTTCCCTGTTGACCCCAACAGTGGAGTTATGGAGAGAGAGATTTAGCCGGCGGCGTTCCCAGATTGCTCTGTACCCTTGGGATTTGGTTGGTCTCACTGTCCATGCTGAGGCTCTGTTGGCTGGTTGGCCTGTGTGCTATTGCTATCTTCTGAGATACACGAGGACCTCAAACGCGTACCTCTCAACAGACTAATATCCAGATCAGAACAGTTGCTTTTCCCCCCATGTTCTATGTGTCAGTGGTTAAACACTCAGTTTGCCTGGGAACACGTGCTCACAATGTGCTCAGTGCCTGCAGCAGGGCCCAGGCGGGCAGCAACCTCAGGGCCTGGGAAGTCCTCGGGGCCCTGCGCTAATCACAGCAATTAAGTTCCACTCCAGTATTACCTCTGTAGGTGACAGCAAGATGCCCTTTCACTTCTATTTTGCTCTCAGCGTGTATGGTTTTCAGATTGCAAGTTTTTTGGGAAAGGAGTTGCTATTTACAGAGGGCATAGTACTTAGAAAATTAGAGCTTTTTCTTACTGAGGTATTTCTGGCAATATGGAATAGCTTACTGGCACTTTGGCTGGTGTGTTGTTTCAGAAGTTGGTCCTTGCTGCAAGAATCACGGAATTATTAAGGTTGGAAAAGACCTCTAATTACATAACGTAAAAAATAGGAAGAGGTTTTAGCAGCTGAAAGACTGTTCCTGGGGAAAGAAAGAGAGTGGAAAATGTACAAAGAACAAAAAGCGAAGTGCTCTGCTCAGAAGCATCAGCTATTGGCTTCCTAAGCCTCCGAGTTTGGGAGCTTGGGGGGTTGGGGGGAAGGCAGCTAATTAAAACCACAGTGCAACACAACAAACCGAACCCCAGCCCAAACCCGCTCGGTTGCTTGGCTGAAGTTAAGCAGCATGAAATTCATTTCAACAATACCGTAACAGCATGGCACAATTCTTTCCCATTCGCTACACAGCGTGAATGTTTTAAACAAAGTAATTTTCCTATAATTACATTGAAGATGCAAGCCTGTTTGGGTTCTGATTTTTGTGCCCTGGTGGGGCCTTTAGCAAAACCTGTCAGAGGTGGGCATAGGCAGAGCGGATGGGATGACTTCAGAGGAAGTCATTGCCACCTAAATATAACTTGTCACAGCAGAGAGCTGCAGCCCGCTGGTAATAAATGGAGTTTGGCTGCCCACCAGCTTTCCTGGTGGCAGATCACAAAGCGTGTGCTATTTGGCACTTGATTTCTGTGAAATGGGGCCTGGTACAGAGCAGCATACCTGTACCCCATGGCACTGCAGGTCTGGTTGTGTCTGCCTTTCTGGTTGTGTCTGATGGACGGGCAAAGCCAGCGCTGTCGCTGAGCCCATGGTCGCATTGAATCAGCTTTGTGTCACGTTGTTAGACAGTTCAGCGTGTTCCAAACAGCTTCTGTTTGAAAAATAGAAAGGAATATTCGGGGTTATTTTGGTTGTACGAAGCCTGATGGTGTGGGAAGTGGCGACACCACGCTAGAAGGAAATTGGGACGCTGTAATCATAAAAAATCCTTAAAAAGATGCAAGTTGTTCAGTGTAACTGTTTGAGTAAGGAAAAGCACGCCATGAAAGCAGCCAGGTGGCTAGGAGCTTCCTGGCAATGGGGTCTGGAGGAAAATTCCGCTCCTTTTCTCACGTATGTAATACTTTGAAGCTAATGTATTGAACGTTCTTGCTTCATGGGACTGACGTCTTCTGCGCCTGGTGGCAACCCAAGGAGAGCTGTGCTTTCCTGGAAAGCTGAGGAAAAGCTTGTAGCCGATGGATGGGAGGGAAGAGCTGCTGAGTGAGCCCCGGCGGGACGCTCGTTGCCCCTGCAGGCCGGTGGTGGCCATCTTGCTGAGTCTCCTGGCTGCCAGCAGCGGGCAGGGCCCCATCGGCTGCGCGCCCAGCTGCCATTCTGGGGGGTGCTTCCTGGGAATGGCTTCAAAAATGCAATAGGCTTGAGCGGTCTTTCGCCTGTGGTGATGACAACATAGCTCCCTGTTCAGTTCACTGGAGGAAAAAAAAAAAAAGGGGTGATTTGTAAGAGTCTCAAAAACCCCTGCTGATTGTGAGCTGGAGGGAAACCAAGCCGAGCTGAGGGCAGCTGCGGCCTGGTGTGTGGAAGGGGTGGTGGGGCACGCAGGGCTGGGTGCGAGGTGAGGAGGGCAAAAGGAGTCAGGAATAGACTTGGTCAGAAGCAGATCGTTGCATTGAGAGATGATGCTCTTCCAGATCTCGGACTTCAGTGTCCTTGGTGTTGTTGAAAGGAACTAGATGTAGATGTGTCTACAGAAGTGCTCTGCTGTTACCAAGAACTCTCCATCACTGCCAGCAGAGGGAAATGGCCCTGATATTTACAGTCCTGCTCGAGACACTGGAGTCTTGGTATGAGGAACTGAGGAGGTTTGAGTACCAGGACTTCTTTCTGTAAGGCTGGCCCAGCTGCTCATGTGGATGGTGACAAGGTTACATGTGGTCTGGGGACAATACTTGTCTCTTCTTTCCGCAAGAGTGAGGAACATTCCTGCCTTCCCATGTGCTCCTGGGGACAGACATGGGGCACGCTTCCAGCAGAGTGCACTTAGGATAGCAGGTGCATGTTTATTAGCTGCTGTATTATTATCAGGTGCCATAGAGCCCAGCAGCAGTAGCTTCCCCGGAGCCTTGTGAGGATCACTCAATGCTTTCAAGAGCCAAAGTAATTAGAAATGAATAAAGCAGCTTTTTTTGAACTGTTGCAGCTTTAGCATGGCTCCTTTTATCACTGAAAAAACACCTTTTTTTCTCTCCTGGGTCTTCTGAATAGCTGCTGTGGAAAAGAGGGACCAGCTGCAGAGATTAAAGCAAAACCTGAGCTAGAGGTGTTCAGCTGTTGGCTCCATCATGCTCCTGCCTGCCAGCAGCTGGAATAAAACACACATCAGAGCATTCCCAGGCAGATTTTAGCTCTTCTATGGCTTGAATCAAAAGATGGAATTTGAAGAGTTTGTGTATTACTCAATTACTTAGTGGTTTGGGCATGGTTTTAGAGAAGAGCGATGCGAGCCTTCAGCTGTCTCGCTGGCGTTGATCCTCGGATCCTCATCTTTCAGGTTGCTTGGGACACGGTTAGTGGGCACGGAGTGTCAGTTGGGCTTAGTGGTCTTTTCCAACCTTAATCATTCTACACTTGATTCTATGATTTTCATCCCCGGAGATCTTCAAACTGCAGCACTTCTCTGTGCGTAACACCCAACAAATGTATGCCAGTAATTCAAGTGAGGCATAGTCTTGCATGGCTGGCGTGTTCATTTGAACATTGCAGCAACAGCAGTAGGATTTTAGCACTAAGTCTATTTATTACTAGTACTCTTATTTTTTTTTACCGAATTTTTAGTTGTGAAAACACAATCTGTGCTGTTTGAGAAAAGAGATACGACTGCAAGATTTCAAATTCAACGAGGGATCATGAAAAGAAATGTTACAACAGTTGCCCTATTTTCTAATAATTAGTATTCACAAAGAGGAAACATATTCTAACTACCTAGTAATTTCCAAATTGCTGAGACACCTAATGAGTTGTCTAAAATAAATTTACCAAACACGTAGAAGGAACTAATTACTGAGCACTTAATTCTGAAATGGTTACACAGCTGGCTTGAGTGTGTGTTGGTTATTCAGCAAGAAGACGGTTTGATTGGGAACTGACCCTTGTCCTGGTGGGCTTCCACTGGCACATCCTGCTGGTGGCCCTGCTGGGCCTGGTTGTCAGCATTACAACAGCTGTAACATTTTATAATTCAAGAGGACACTTAAATCAAAATCAGGGCTGTGCTTCCTCTGTAATCCCTGCACCTTGTTCTGCAGAGCCTTCGCGCTTGGGAATAGCCCTTTGTTTTGCTTGGTGTGAAGGGTTGCAGGGTCCCAAGCTGCGTCGGAGATTTTGTAACAAGGGATGAAAAATTGAAAAGACAAAGGTGTGTGAGATTCACCCCCTTTCCTCTCTCCAGTCCCAGGTGTGATGCTGGGGATTGCGGTGGCTCCCAGTAAAACACTCTGCAGTAATCTACCGGGGAAAATCTTGTAGCACACAGCAATTTCCTGGCCCTGTGTCTGACTGCAGCACAGTAATGTTTTCATGCCAAATGAATAGATACCTGCTGGTTTGCATTTGCCTCTTAATTACATCACCTGCCCAATAATTAAATATGCCTGCCTGCTGTCAGCACTAGGACCAGGTGAGCACCAACTGTGACCAACAGTAGTGGCCACTGTTATTTAAAATGTTTGGATATTTTTAAGTCCATACCGTTTTGGTTCCTTTTTTCATCCAAAAAGAGGTTTGCACTTATCCTCTCTAATGCTTTCTTCATGGCCTGCTTACAGTGATAACCTGCCTGAACTAAGCCTGCATTTTCAGGCACAGCACACATGTCCCCTTGTGAGACTGCGGTTGTGTTGGTCTTGGAGTGAGCTGTGTCTGTAATGAGCAGAGCTGCCACGAACAAAGAAATACAGACACGGGTCCTGGCAGCATATGGCCCTGCAGCCAGTGCTGTGCCTGCCAGTGCTCCTTCTGCAGAACGCTGGTGAGTTCTGGGAGCTTGTCAAGGAGGTGTGCAGCCTCCTGTGAGCTGCACGGTGGCCTCGATTCTTGCTGAAAGTTGCTGAGGACATTTGGTTATTTTTCAAGTTGAGCTCCAGTTCTCGATGGCTGGGACCTGAATGTTGAGCTGAATTCCTTTCCACGTGTGTTACAGCCAGTTAGAAACCAAGTTCTGTGCATGTCTGTCTGTGCAGGCTTTCACATGGGAAGGGAGCATCTGGGGAGCCAGAATGGAAACTGTTTTTCCTCTACAGGATAGCTCAGGGATTTTCAGGTTAGTTTTGTTCCATTCTCTAGCCCTCTTGAGGGGAATGGCATCTTGCTTGGCACCGTCTGCTGTATGCTTATAGACCCGGGTTTTGGGGAGCTTCTGGAGGGCTGCGTTGTGCCAGGTTGTGTCCAGGTGCGTGTGATGATGGTAGTGGGATGCTGTTCTCTGTGGGGAAGGCACTGCTGACTTCGGGCATCTCCCAGAACTGCAGCAGGGCTGGTGTTACAGGGCTGCTCTGCACCTCGGCTCTTCTGGGAAGGGGTGAGTGCAGCACGTGCTCAGAGCAAGGTGGGGTTTGACTTCCCCCATCATGGCCTTGCATTCAGAACATGTTTTCCCTCGAGTATCTCAAAGCTGTGCTTCTGTTTGCAGCTCTTGGTTTTCTTTTGACAGCAGTGAATGCCACAAACATCCCCTCCTTGCCAGGAGCGTGATGCCGATCTTTGATTTCTGTTTAAAAGCAAACGAGAAGTTCTGTCATGAATAAGAAGTCCTCAAGTATTCCTCTTCCTAAAACTCAGCGACACCATTTCCTGCCCTGGGATATCTCATTTTCCCAGTTACCCACCTCTTGCTCAGCTTGTTGTGTTTGAAGAGGATTAATGTTCCCAGCTGAGGAATTCCTGGCAGGTGGGAAATGCTGCCCTGTGGGGTGTGTTCATTTGCATTTTGCAGAGAGGAAATACAGGGGAGAGCAGATTTTTTTTTTTTTTTTACTATCTATTGCACGAATGCAACCGAAAGGTAATAACTTATGGCTCCCAACAGTTCACAGCCATAAATATATTTAGAAAAATAGTCTTCAGTCCTTTAAGTGATAGTAGATGTTTTTCCATTGCCTTCTGACAGCATCGTGGTGTGAGGAAGCCTCTGTCCTAGGCCAGGGCAGAGCTCTGCTCTGGAGTTAGTTGCCTTTAGGATATACCTTTGTTTCTGAGCAGTTCTGATGTCTCAGTCCACATTGCAATCTGAGCTGGCTGCGTTTGCTCATTATTGAAGAAGGGAGTGTAAGTGATGATGTTTCATTGGGATTATTAAAAATAATGATAATAAGAAACCAGTAGTTCCTGTGGGGATGGTAGGAGCAGCTCCAGCCCAAATGCAGCACTGCCCTGTTTCCCGGGGCAATGGGCAATGGGGGTGGCAAAGATCTGGATGGTCTGGATCCTGAAGGACACCTCAGGGTTCCTCCCAGAGCTCCGCTTCTGATGCTTTGATTCTTGGTAGCATGGTGAATGTGAACAAGCAAGCAAACAGAAGGCAAGAAGCCCAGTGACTGTGTCATTGCTCTCCTTTGGGGTACGTGGGAGGCTGCAGCTCCTCCCGCCCTGCACAATTCTGGCGCTGCCGTGCAGCATCACCATAGTGCAGCAGAAGCAATACGTAATGCACTGCAGCACCGGACAGGTATCCATTCCTTCACACCTGCTTGCAAATGTAAACTTTACTCATAATTAATTAAGAAGCTGACTTGTCGTGCAGTGGGGCTCTGTCCCGCTGGGGGTCATGCTGGCTGTCCCCAGGCTCCCAGAAACAGGAACGTGCCCACAAGAAGCAGCGTGGAGGGGCAAGTTGCATTCTGCTGTGCAAGCTGTGCTCATCCCCTTTCCAATAGAAACCATCTGGACAGCAGTCTTGTTTTGTGTAGTACTGTTCTCCAAAGCCTCCGCTGTGCTTGGGTGTCTACCAGCAAATTTTTGGTCTAGGTCCCCAGCAGTGTAACAATGTGAATTGACCTCTGGTTCAGCCCCCCAGCTCCTTGCTCTGCTCTGCAGCCCTGGCTGAGGTGTGCTGCCACTCCTGGCACTTCGTCATCTTAAAGCACTGTGGTTTTCAGAGTGAACTCCTATTGCAAACACATTTCTCTTGCTCTCTGCTGTGTGTGTGACCGCTGATCCCAGGGCCTTGCTCTTCAGTGGCGTGCGTGCTTTGTTGTGACTGCCATGTGTACTCAGCATCTGCTTGTTCCTGGGCAGAGGGACGCCCTGTAAGCACCCTTGGCTCTTTCCCTGCAGGACGCCTGCAGCTAGAGGATGCTGCTAAGGGCTGAGGCAGAAGCTGTCTCCAATCAGGGCATGGTTTCAGAAATGCTTTCTGGGTTGTGATGGGCTCAGTAGCACTCTAAATCTTTTGAGAAGAAACCGCTTGTCATGGGCTGACTGGAGCTTCTAACGGATTGATGCTTTAATTGCAGAAGCTATGTGACAGAGCGTTACAATTTACGGCTGGATGGAGAGCAATTCAGATCTGTATATTTCTGGCACTTGGAAGGAATTATTTGCAACCTCACTGAAATAAAAATACGCTGTTTTCTGAAACCCTAACAGCTAAAAGTTGGTATTTTCTTCTGCTCTTCCCTTCACCAGCAGCTGCTGGCTGCTTGCGGTGCCCGGAGGAGGTGTGTGTGCTGCTCCTTGCATAGGCTGGGGGCATGAAGCCCCCTATATTTATCGTTATTTTAGTGGTGCTGAATAAATGAACCACTCTTTCTTCTGCTTTGGCTGAAGCACGCTTCTTCCCAACCGTTCTTAGGATCGCTACAAACCTCGGTGTTTTTATCGAAGCTGAATTGTACTAATGGATGAGAGAGGAAAATGAAGGAGGGAGAAAATAAATAATAAATTGTATTAATAAGGAATTCATGGAAGCCTGAAGTAAAACAGCTGCAAAATACGCAACAAGTCTTTCATGGCCTTGGATCACGTAATTATATAGCAAAGCCTGCTGCCTTCAAACTGTTCAACCTGGCTTGCACTCAGAGGCACTGCAAACACTGCTGCTTCCCAAGGTTGCTCTCTCTCCCGAGGGGTCGTGGGGCTGAGGTTGCATGACTGTGATAATTGGCCCTACAGTGTTAAGGATGAACGTGGAATTGGGGATGCATGTTGTATGCCCGAATTAGCAGCTTGCCACTGTAAGCAATAGAAGAATAAAGAAATTAACGGAATCTTTTTGATTCAAGTTACAGTGTACAGAAAAATGTTGGAATATCTTCTCCCTTCCCTTCTTCTTTCACTCTGCTGAAGACAACTAGTGCAGTTTGGTTCTCAATGCATAGACCAGGCAGTCAGTTACTCTTTCCTAAGGGCATGGAGGCATCTGAGGCTTTAGTACCACCATATCTGTTGCAATTCCTACAGACATGAGCTGCCAGCCCAGAACCGCGGTGCCATACCTGCGTGAGCATTCATGTTGGCTTCTTGCACAAGAAAAGCAAAAAATAAATACAAGAAGCCTTGCTTTTTTGTTCTACATAGTCTCAAGTAGCAGCAGCAGCTACTTTGGCAAAGGCTACTTTGTTCTGACAGCTTAAAATAGGTCAGTGCTCAGCCAGAAACCTCTCAAAGCCAGCATGGGAAAGCATGTATCCGGCGTAGGTATCCCTTCCCAGGAAGTCCCTGCCCTGCGCTCCTCTTGAAGTGCTGGGCAGGACGCAGACACGTTTTGGAAAGCAGCCCTCTGGCTGCCGTTTCTCACCTGTATTTATTATTACACTTTTTGATTCATTATTCAAAGGCTGGGATTACTTTTCCTTCTCCCTTTTTGCTGCTGCCGAAGCTTTGTTGCCTTTGTAGTAAGAAAGGCAGCGGCGAGCACTAGCAGGCATTTTGCATCCTCAGCGCATTCAGCAGTGAGCATTTGCTGCTCTCGTGCAGCGCTGTGCCTGGCCCTGCAACTCCTGCTCTGCCTTTCCTTTTGCTCTAATTACTTTAAACAATGTATTGAGAGCAGGCTGTCGTTTTAGGTCTGGAATGTTTGGCCATATAGATGGAGTCTCCTGCTGGCAGGCTTCCCCTGGGATGGGGGAAGGCAGCAGTGCTCCTGGCCGGGCTGTGGGGCTGCACCAAGAGCGTGTGCTGGTGGTGGGTCGTTGCCAACCGGTGGGGGCTCCCAGCGATACTTGAGAATATGTGAGTTTACATGGATGGTAAGAGTACTGGCTGTTATGGTAGATTACTTAGAAAGTATATCCCGGTGCTGCAGGATATGAAGCAATTTAAGGAAAAAAAAAAAAAAAACATTTGAAAGACATAACGCTGCAGTGGTTCTTTGGAACATAGGTAGAGAGAAAAACTTCAGAGCTTTTCAGAGATAAAGATGTGTGTCTTCAGTCTGTTGCTAGAGATGAGATTGCTTGGGAATGATTTCTTCATAGAATCGCAGAAAATCTCAGGTTGGAAAGGACCCCCAAGGGCCATTGAGTCCAACCCCCAGCCCCACCTGAACCCTATGGCTGTGAGCTGTGTCCCAGTGCTCCCTGAGCTCCGGCAGCTCAGGGCCGTGCCCGCTGCCCTGGGGAGCTGTGCCATGACCACCGCCCTCTGCAACACAGCCTGTCCATACCCCCACCTGACCCTCCCCTCACACAGCTCTGTGATAATCCCTCAGACCCTGTTGCTATCACCAGAGAGAGAGCAGAGAGCAGAGCTCATGGGTTGGCTGTAGGGCCGCCGTGAGGAGCTGTAGGGCCGCCGTGAGGAGCTGTAGGGCCGCCGTGAGGAGCTGTAGGGCCGCCGTGAGGAGCTGTAGGGCCGCCATGAGGAGCTCTAGGCCGCCATGAGGAGCTGTAGGCCGCCGTGAGGAGCTGTAGGGCCGCCATGAGGAGCTGTAGGCCGCCATGAGGCCTCCCTTCAGACCCTTCCCCGTCTTTGTAGCCCTCCTTTGGGAGCTCTGGTAGTTTGATGTTCTTTTTGTAATGCGGTGCCCAAAACCTCACCCTGCACTCAAGCTTTAGGGTTTTGAGGCATTTGCAGGGAGCGCACCCATATAGTTAAAGCTAATCTCCAGTTTGTATGAATGCTGCAGTACACCGCTGCTTGGCAGGGCTGAGCTGCTGCCTTTGGCTCTACAAAGACACTCAAGCACGTGGCATGCCGTGCTCAGGTTGCTGTATGGAAGGAGCCCACATGCCACAGGTGTTGTCAGCATCCCGGGTGCTGTCCCAGTCTGACCGTGGCCATGCCTTATTCCCCCCAGCACGCTGTTACATTCTGCTTCCACGTGCTGGTTTTACTTCATAGTATTGCACAGCCTTTGTGTTGCCCTGTGGAGCAGCTTTTAATAGTGTGATTTTGCCACTTTTCTGCTCTTGAAGAAAAGAACAGTGCTGTGTGTGAGTGGCAGCGCGCAGCAGGGAGGGAAGTGCTGCACAATGGCGCTGCATTTACAGGGAGGGCTGACTCTAACCAAGCTTTGTGATACCTTAATCATGTCTGATGAGACCTAGCCCCTGACAGTCCTGAATCTAAGGTTGTCAAACAGGGTTTAAAATCTTTATAGGTGTTTGTACAGTGCTGCAACCAAGCTGGATGTGACTGTGTCAGTAAGGGAGCAGAGGCATGCTTTGGAAGTGGAGAGAGATTTTTCTTGGATTTTTTGTCTTTAGCTAAGGTAAAGCCATATATTTCTCTGCTAAGTTCTGCGGAATCTTGTGCTAGAAACAGTATGTATAAACCCACACGGTAGAATTAGGAAAAGCACTTTCTGTGTCTGACTTGGGACAGGGGTTCTGTTTCTCACGTATGTTTTCTCAGCAGTGTGATTTTCCTTTCAGGGCTCAGCAGATTCGTACACAAGCAGACCCTCAGACTCTGATGTGTCTTTGGAAGAGGACAGGGAAGCAATCCGCCAGGAGAGAGAGCAGCAAGCGGCGATACAGCTCGAAAGGGCAAAGGTGCTTTGTTTTAAACTGTAATAGCAACTAGGTTATGGGGCATTTATCATTTGCCTGGTGTTAAGATTCATACTGCTGGTTTATAATGGTGATGGCATCTTTTGAAGTATGTTGACAACCGAGTGAAATTACCTGCAAACAGGATTTGGGGGGAATAGAGTGTAAATATCTTTGTATAAATGGGGATCTTCTTTAGTGAACGGAACTCTATTGGCTTGTGTGAAATTATTAGGTCTGAATTTTGATGTATTTGGCAAATGCCCTCCACTAAACTTTTGGCAATTTGATGCAGAAAATTAATTCCAGACTCAGAAGAAGTTTCCACTGTTTATGATGTCTGTTTCTGTTTGTAGTCCAAACCAGTAGCGTTTGCTGTTAAGACCAATGTGAGTTACTGTGGAGCTCTGGATGAAGATGTCCCTGTCCCAAGCACTGCCATCTCTTTTGATGCTAAGGACTTCCTACACATTAAAGAGGTAAAAACATGTAGCAGTTATTCCTTTTAACAAGCCAGGGACTGCGGTTGGAGCAGTCATGTCTGAGCTGAACTGGAGAGAACTGAAAGCCGAGAAGCAAGTGGCAGCAGGAGAGTACAGCACACACATGGGATTAGTGATGCTGTGGTGACACTTCATCCTTCTGACAGTTCAGATCAAGTCTGTGATGGATCTGAGATTGTGTAACACGAAGGGGGTTCTGTTCATCAGGGAGTTAAGCAGCAGCAGTTTACACCCGCTCTTCATACAGCACCGGGTAGGCTTGTAAGGGAATAACACAGGAATAAAAAAATGCTGAAGAGGCTGTAGGACAAAAATATACAAAAATAAGGGAAAAGGAATGGAAATAAACAGGCCCTGAATGTGGCTTTTGTAGAGAAAAATTCTTTTATTGCGTGTTGAGCATCTTTTCTGCAATTAGTTATCTGAAGTGAGCCTTTCAAATTTGCATAAACTGCTGTTGTTTTGTAGATTTGTACATAGAATTGCAGCTTGCAAATATGTTTTTTTATCTCTGCATTCTGTCTGTTTATTTTAGGGTGTTCAGCGCTAATTTTTCACTTTCTTTGAACGTTAGCCCCTCATTGCTTCAAAGCATATTTGGGAGGGAAACACCTGCTTCTTCATCTCTGGAGACAGAGATTGGTGGTAGAAGGGGGGAGCTGTGCTTTAAGTTCTTTCTCCCTGGACACAGGAGAGGCAGTTGATTTGCATGTTCCCTTTTCTAAGTTTGCTGGAAACAGATGGAAGTTTGGTTTTTTTAAAAACACCATTTATTTTATTTTGTTTTTAGTTGACTTTGTTGTATTGTTGTTTTTAATATATTGGGGTGGAACAGTCCTTAAACTCACGTTGAGGAAGTAGAGTGCTGTGAAGTCCAAATCTGCCTCTCTCTGTGCGTAGAGTTGGTTTTCCCCTCTGCTGTGTTCCCCAGGAACATGCTCCTTCCTGTTTGGCACCGCACCTGAGCTCCCCTTCGTGTATCCACCTTGAAACCTGCTCCCCATCAGGAAAATGTCCTTTGCAGCACTCAGTGCTGACTGCGAACAGCTGCACTCATTACAGCAGAGATCACTTCTCAGCTGCCTTCCTCGACGTGTTCCCATTCGCACCAGGAGTGTACCCTACCTGGCACGCTGTCTTTCTAGTTTGCCCATTGCATTAACACAAGTGTTTGCTCTCCCAGCACGTGGCTACCTTCACTGTCCAGCCACGAATGTACTAAGCTCCTGTTCGTGCTGCCCTGTACATTTTTCCTGAGGAGTGTCACGAGTCCATGTCTTGGCTTTCTGTGAGTGTTCCTCTGAGATCCAAATGGCCATGATCACACCCCACCGAACATAAACCATCAGTCTTATGGGTGTTCACCTGCTCTGCTAAGGGTTTAGCATTTCTTTGTTAATGCTGAAGCCTTCAGCCTGCCTGAAGCTGTAACTTGGTGTGATTTGGGGAATGGTTCCCCATGCTGTAGCCTCATGGAAAAAGACTTTGCAGAATTTCTTTTTTTTTTAGTGATCTGACTGACAGGTTTGCTTGGCCGGGAATAACCATGATTTAGATTAGATCCAGATTTTAGAATAGCACCAAACTAGGTAGAAGTCAGGTTGCCCTGCTGACAAGATGAAACATCTGCAGTAACTAGTGAGTTGGTATATTGAGAGTGTGTCCTGTATGTCTCATATGTCTCCTACAAGACTATATGTTACGTTCTTACTTCAGAGAAGAGGTGCAACAGTTACTGACAATACAGAAGAAAATGATGGGAATGGCAACCGATAGAAATGAACTGTAGTCCTCCCACATGCTGAATGCAGAGAATAGCATATGGGAGGTAATGACCTAATGCAAATATCCCTGCTTCCCTTTCTGCATTGTTATCAGTTATATTGTTCAGTTATTCTCAGCATAACCCTGATTCTGATCTCTTGTCTAGAGGCGTCACTCAGGACTTCATGTCCCGCTAGTAGAATATAGGTTCCTGTGTTCAAGCCATACATTTAGAACCAGAATCAAATAGTTAATCCTCAGAGAGCTCTGATTTGAGAATCGTGCCATCACAGAGTGGTTTGGGTTAGACAGGACCTCAAAGCCCATGCGGTTCCATCCCCCTGCCATGGGCAGGGATGCCTCCCACTGGTCCAGGTTGTCCTGAGCCCCCTCCAGCCTGGTTTAAAAACATTCGCCAGAAACAGCTCACGCTCCTTACAGCACCATCACCCTCAGCCCCTAAGTTGTGGCATCAGAGTCACAGCAGGATGTTTTGGAGCAGTTAAAAGACACCAGTTACCTTCACTGAAATTTACACAAACTGCCTGCTGTTCGGACTTCGGGGTGAGTCCTGTTTTCTCAGCTGGTATGGAGTTAAGGATTGCGGATAAGAAAATAGGGGAGTTCTGGACGTGAAGCAAGGCCAGAAACCTTTCTGTGTTCCAGAAATACAATAATGACTGGTGGATAGGGAGGCTGGTGAAGGAGGGCTGCGAGATCGGTTTCATTCCAAGCCCGCTTAGACTGGAGAATATCCGCATTCAGCAGGAGCAGAAGAGAGGACGTTTCCATGGAGGGTAAGAATGCTGTAACCTTTTAAAATAATTTAAAATCTTTTCTGATGCCGGACAATATCTTTCAAAGGTCACTTGATTCTTTTTTATTGCAGTGTGTATGAATGGGTGTTTGATTTGGGATTCCAAGTGAAAAGATGTGTTTGCAGAGGGTAGGCATATTAGATGTTGGCTGTGAGAAAGAAAAGAACGTGTCTCAGCTTTAGGAAAGGGAAGTTTTACATTATGAGATGTAACACCAGAAGTTTCTGAAGGGAGAGAGTTGTGTCCCCATGGGCTCTGAGTCGAACCTTTGGTGCTCAGAGGCTGCCAGAGTCTTTTCCCAACTCTCATATTGGCAAAGTTGTGGGATTTTTCTTTTTTTCCCCCTCCGTTTTTGCCCAGACCAGACTTTTCAGATGTCATAGAGGTGAGTTTTGCCATTTGACTTCCTTTCCTCTTCATCTACAAGCCCGACCCTTCTGCCTCTCCACACTGCTGCACCTGGAGATAGCAAATCCTGGGAGAATACAGGCTTGTGTGCGGGGCTGGGAAGTAAAACTGATTGCTCCTGGTCTCGGTTTGGATATTGAAGTCTCTCTCTTCTATTGGCTGAACAATGGCTAACTCTTTTCTTTTGGGGGGGATTATTTTGCTACTAGCACGTTATTCCCACTAATTGAAAATGAAATGTAAATGTTCACATAGATAAGAACAATGAAAACTTTAGTGGAGCAGTGCAAAGAAAGGTGAGCTGTTTGACTCTAGGCCTAACAGTGAGCAGGAAGGGAAGCATGATTTCACCTGTGTAGCACTGTCAGGGAATTAACATAGTTAATCAAGGTCGGGAATCATTTCAAGTGTAAGCCATCTGAGGAGGTGATTTTGGAATGATTGAGCAGCACGAGCTGAGCTTTATTACGAATTGCTTTTACAGTTTCTGAAAGAGGTTTGGAGAAACCAGTGTATCTCAGTGCATGGAAGGAGGGTTATCACATGCAGAGACTGCTCAGGATAATGATTCATATAAAGCATATTAGCAGAAGAGTTCTCTGCTTGTGTGAGTGGACGTGACTCCAGTGAATTACCAATTCCTGCAGCAGTTCAGCCTAATCTCACCTGCAGAGAGTACTGGGAATAAAACCCAGTCTGAAACAGGAGAAATATTGTAAAAGAGGACAGTATTCAGATTTTACATAGCATGCAGACCCAGAAATGTTAATACAGACTGAACCTAAAGAGGTTTTTGCAGTCTTGAGCCACAGGAACTGTTGCTAGTGACTCTTTACAGTATCCCAGTGTTACAGCAGCATCGAGGAGATACATGGAACAGCTCTGCCATTAAACAGTCCCTGCTCCAGAGAGAGCTGGCAGGAAAGCGAGGTCAGAACACTGCTTTGGGCTAACATCCCCTTGCTGGTCAGTCAGTGTGGGGCGAAGAATACTAAATACTCTTTCTGATACTGCAGGAAATCAAGTGGAAATTCTTCTTCAAGTCTTGGAGAAATGGTTTCTGGCACGTTTCGAGCCACTCCCACTTCCGCGGGTAAGGCAGAATTTTATTTAAGGCAACTCTGGCTATTTCTGTTACTTCTATTTAAAAAATCACATCTGAAAAGTGTGGGTTTTCCCCCTTTGCTGACTTATTAAGACGTTCTACTGAAAGTACGTGCGCGCGGAGGTGGAGAAAGACATCTATTTCCAGACATGCGGTAGTTGCTAAGGGGCTGGAAGTAAAAGGCCTCAGGAAAAGGGGCAGCTCCACCTAGAGCAGAATGAGTGACCAATTTGAATAGAGCTGAGGGACAGCAAGGTGCACGGAGGGAAAGGAAAGGTGCATTGAGAACGGGGTTTTTGCTTGCAAGTGTTACGGTTGCTATGCACAGTGTGTGTTTAACCGAGTTCTCATTTGGTCTTTTAGCAAAACAGAAACAAAAAGTGGTAAGTAATCCTTCTGCTTTCATTTTATTTTCCTTACTTCTAATGCGTAGTTCCCAGAATTTTCAGTTTGATATATGATCTGAAGGAATGTTTTCCTCTTCCAGACAGAACACATTCCCCCGTACGACGTGGTGCCGTCAATGAGGCCCGTTGTTTTAGTGGGGCCATCACTGAAAGGCTACGAGGTACGTATCCCTCGTGTTTGCAATGAGTTCCTGTTTTCTTATCCATGGTATCTTTCTTATCCTTGGTACCTTTGGTGTGTTGGCCAAGTAGCCAACCAGCCATCCGTGCACATACACAATTTTAGTCAAACTAGCACTTGTTTGAGGGCAATTAATCCAAATTTGGAAGAAACTTCCCCTGTAAGGTAATTCTCATGTTTTCACTTATGAAAACTTCACGTCTTCCCACAAAGCTCAGTGCTGGCAAGCGAAATAGCAGGGCTGTGGTAGCGCGGCCGTTTCTGTTCTCCAGCACTTGAAACTGAACGTGGGAACTGCTGACTGTCATTCTAGTGTGTTTTCTTCATGTTTGTTTTTCCAAGAACGCTGGAGTATTGAAATATAAGGAAACCTTTAGGCCTTCTAAATTATTTGCCTCTCTGCAACGTGGAGGTGGGTGTGATAGCAGGTACAGATAAACAGGAGACCCATTTGTCAAGGTTGCTGCAGATTCAAAAGAGCATTTAGCACGCGCTGAACGACCAGAGGCTTTTAGCAGGGCCTGTCGGTGAACTTATCCATCTGTTAAGTGTTTTGCCAAATTAAGATCTAAATTAACATGAACATAAAATCGAAGATACGCTTCATTTAGCTTAATTAATGCTGTTAGTACTTTATAGGATATTATTAAACATTGGAACGGCTCTTTTCAGAAGGTTGCAGTGCAGTAATGTTAGCATAATGTGATGTTCTTACATCGTTTTTTTTTTAGTAAGAGTGATTAGAAGTGTAGTTTAGTAAAGCAGGAATGAGGTGCTTCATTTTCATCTGCCTTTTAATTTTATGGCAGTGTTTCTTGACAGGAGTAAATGTCACCCATTGGTTTTGATGGTGCTGCACCACAGGTTTATTTGTCTAGGCACCCAAGTTTGGCAGAGAGAGGGGCCATCTGTTGAGTGCATGCCTCTGCACAAGTATGTTCCCCCTCTTTGTGTAAGACAATGATACTAAATCCGACATCTTGAACATATAAAGGTGTATAAATGGTAATGCAGTTAGGGTATTTCCATTCCAATTTTGTTCTACGCAACAGAAACACATTGCTCTTACTTTGCAACCTGTATGGAAAAGTTCAGTGTTTGTTTTTTTTTTCTGACTAAATTCTCTAAGAAGCGCTTTGAAGATAACTTGGGAGAATTAAACTGCCAGAGGCCTGGGGCTTTGGTGGAGTTCCTATCTGAGTGTCAGTAGAGTTGTACTGAAAGGAACAGTCAGGAAATAGATGACATCTGTTGGCACTGAGCATCTCTCAGATGTGCTCCCTTTTACAGGAGTGGAAACATGTTTTTTTCTCCTTGTAGGCCTCAGAGAATAGTTTTGCTCTTAACAACAGTCATCCAACGTAACAGATCTTGTATCTGAAGTCTTAGGGCATTACTAGTAACATTACCGGGGGGGAAAAGCAAAGGATCTGTTCAACCTGAAAATTCCCATGCGGTCCTGACATGTGCTGAAGCCCACTGGGAATGGCATTGCTCTGAAAGGTGGCAAGGTGTGCTCCGATGCCTCAGAGCAGATGGAGGCAGGAGCAGGGAGACAGCTCTCATGTCCTCCGGGCCACGCTTTGTGAGTGAGTCAGAAAACCTGCAAGTATTTGTTACAAAGCTGCTGCCATGAGCGTGCTTATTAAATGATGGCTACCTATGAAAGTTATTGATTGTTGGCTGTATCCTTACCTTTTGCTTACCTCTCTTCTTACTTCTGACTTCTCTTTCTCCCTGTCAATCCTCTCTGTTCAATCTTCCTCACCTCTGCAAAGGTGACAGACATGATGCAGAAAGCTCTCTTTGACTTCCTGAAGCACAGGTTTGATGGGAGGTGAGAAACGCTGTCCTTTCCATGCTTTTGTTCCACGTGTTACTAACGTTTTGGTGATTTTTTTTTTAATGAAAGGAGACCAATGCATGTTCCAAACTGATTTATAGTATCAACAGTGAAGGGCAGCCGGCTGTGGGCTGGAGCACAGCTGATGTATTGCTGGATGTGCATGTGTCTTTGTATCTGCTATGTCCGTCATAGGATTTCTTTGTTTAAGTGAATCATTTTTGCCTCAATATCTCATCAGAGTAGAGCTGCAGGAGAAATCCAGTTGAAAGGTGACTGGGGCACGTGGGGAGTGCCAGGATGGCTTTGAAGGTGGCATTGGCAGGCATGGGCATTCAGCGTTGCAGTGGGAAACATGCAGTGCTGGTACAGCTGGGAGTGGGGAGGAGCAGTGCTGTCCTGTGAATAACCCTTTGGGAAGAGCCCAGCTCCTGCTTTGCTTTTGTGTAGTTCCAGGCTCCCGTACAGCAGGATGCACTCTAAATAAAACTAGTCGCACCCAAGCCCTGCAAGAACCAGAAACAGCACATTTCAACAGGAGGCAGTGACGATGCTTCAGACCAGCACCTACGAAAAATGAATTCTTGACTACTGTTAGTAGTCAGAAATAATTAAAGCTTGAAGAGGGAAATGCTGAGCACTAAGATACACGAAAAGGTGTTTTCTTCTTGCTCCAGCTGAAGTTATAATATTTCCTGAAGAGCAGTGATGGGCAATAAATATATGTATTTCCTTGTTAGGAGGAGGGGGTTGGTCCATGGCATCCCTTCCTCTGGAGCTCATCTGTGGTCACAGATCTGCACTCTGCCTTGGGATCTTTGTCCCTTCTTTCACCCTAGTGTGTTCAGCATACTGTACCTGCAGAGCAAGGCGCTTATGCTGCACTAGCTGAGCTGCACTGGGTTTGTGACAGCGAGGAAGGTTTGTAAAGCCAAAAACGTTGGCACTAACATAACGAAAAGAAGTTTCTGTTGTTTAGAAGAGGTGGAATAGGATTTACGTCCAAAGCACCTTTTGGGGAGCAGCAAAGACGTGGTGATGCTGAAATAACTCGCAGCTTAAACAACGCATATAAGAATCAACCGTTGTGCAAAATGTTTCTTCCCTGCTCCTAGTAGCCCAGCTGAAGTGATTTTAGCACGTTCCACAATGCAGCGATCAATTCCAGGGCTGACAGTTGAAGCACTGACTGGCAGCCCGCAGCTCCATTTGCCATGTTCCTGAGCTGCTCACGCATGCTGTCAGGACACCCTCTCCCACTCCTGAGCAGTTTGACTGATGCGGTTTCGCTGCAGCTCAGCACAGGAGCTCTGGTGCACGTTTCCATCAGGGTAGATGCGGAACCGCTGCGTACGTTCCCTCCAGCTGCTGGCATGCCTGTCAGTTTGCAGCATGGCTCTGGTAACTGGCAGTCATTGTTTTTGGTGGGAAACCATGGCAACGGGAAGCAATAAGTCATCTCGAGTCACCAGGACACGGCTGCTCTGCATGCATCCTTTAGGAGGTGTCCTTTTATACCATATGTGAGAGCGTGCTCAGCAGAGGCTGATCTGCACAGGTCAGCAGTGCCTCAATGCAGGAGAGGAGTAGTGCCACCCAGCAGCACTGCCGAGGGGAACAGTTCCTTGCCTTGTGCTGCTGTGTTCTCACTGTGCCCCTGGGCCATGCGCAGGCAGAGAGCTCCTGCCCAGAGTGAGGTGGTGCTGGGAAGTCACCTTTGTGAGACATGTTGGCAGCTAGATCAGGCTGACACGTGGCATTTCAGCTGTGAAGAAGTTCACTGCTACGGACAAGCTGATACGATCAACTTTAAATTTGAATCACTTTAGAGAGATCAATAAAATTCATTCTTGGGATCCTCAGCTGCTGCTTGCTCCTCCTGTCTTATGTTGTGTGCAAAGGCTGCAGCTCATTTCCATCCTGTTTTCTTCTCGTTGCTCGTGGTTCTTTAGCTCATCACGGTCCTCCTCACTGGATTTTACATGAGGCAATTGTTTGTTCTTTGTTTTATAATCTGATTGAAGAGCAAACTCTCAGATACAGGTAAATAACAGTGCCATGAGGGGCACATGAGGGCACACTCCTGCTATCTGTTGTCAGCTCGCTGACAGACCAGCCCAACACCACTGTCCTTAGGTTAGATGGGAGGCTGCAGAGCACAGTGGCTGTGGCTCACCTCCCTTTCCTCCTCCCTGACCTTGAGCCAAGTCCCCGAGCCCACTGCACAGCCCTGTCTGGACAAGGAGGTGTGTGCTGGAGGTCTCCCAGGGCCGGCGGCTCCGTTTGGTGACTCAGACGTGAGTGACAGAGTCCAAATAAGGCCCTTCCCTACCTGCCAGCAGCGCCAGCTTTCGTTACACCACCTGGGAGGAGTGCTGCTGTGCTGGCTGTGCTCTGTGCCCTGAGACTTGCTTGAGCTTGTAATAGCGGGGCGTTGTGTAAATCCACGTGGGCGGTGGGATGGGGAGACGTGAGCCGATGTGTTAAGCAGAAAAGCAGGAGCTGTGTGAAGGGTCTGCGGTAGCAAATAATTGTACGGTTACTCAGCATTTCTCTTTAGCTGTTCTCTAATGCCTTGAGTGGTGTTTTATTGGATTTGCACTTTGGAATGAAATGTGGCTGTAAATCATGCGGGGCGCAGGGAAAAAGTTTTTTGTTTTGTGCTGTGTTCTTGCTCGTAGGATATCAATAACCCGAGTGACGGCTGACATTTCTCTTGCTAAGAGGTCTGTTCTGAATAACCCAAGCAAGAGGGCAATAATTGAGCGGTCAAACACACGATCCAGTTTAGGTAAGACGTGGACACAGCTGTAACTCTGCACGTGGCTACATACTGCAAGAGAGTGTCAGCACCATCACCATTTCTGCAGTTCTCATTGCATCTACAGCATTTTAGTGGGTAATTCAAAATTTCACCTCCTGTGATGGGTGATGGAATTTCCCTGACAGAGGAGTGGCACAGAGCACAGTGTGCTGCGTTAAGCTCCCGTGGAGCAATGGGCTGGAGCAATCAGGATTACAGCCATTATAACTATTCAGCTTGTGCTGACTTTATCAATTTAAACTTACTCACATGCATGGGCATGGTTGAGAAAGGTCAGATTCATCATCTTCCTTTTACTTCAGACCTGTTCCTTCCTTTTACTTCAGACGAAAGTGCTTTGGTGTGAACATTGCCATTAGTGTCTTTTTAAATAATACCCTGACAGTATTTACCATAAACAGATCTTTGTGCTTGTGGGATTGTGAGGTTACAGTTCTGCTTTTCATATTCTTAAGTTAAATCGCAGTTACAGTTTGCAAACAAAAATGTCGTAGGAAGTATAAATGTATTACTGTCAAAAAATATGTATCTTATGATTCCTGAGGTATTTAGCAGATCTGAAGAATATGCCTGAACTTATCTTGGGTTAATGGAAACATACATTTAATTGTAGTGTGTACGTAGTGTTTTCAGACAACGGAATTGCCTCAGAGGCAACATTAATTAAAAATCCCTGAGGAATAGGCTATTGTGTGAAAATTACATAAATTCACACATGGAGCTCATATACTGAATGTATACGGTTCATGAAGCTAAATGGGTGATGATATTTTTGTCTAAGTAGTGCCGGGGTTGAATGGTTTTCAAGTACTTTATTTTCCTCTTCTAGCTGAAGTGCAGAGTGAGATTGAAAGGATCTTTGAGCTGGCCCGGTCCTTGCAGCTGGTTGTCCTGGATGCAGACACTATCAACCACCCCGCACAGCTTATCAAGACATCTCTAGCACCAATTATTGTCCATGTTAAAGTGTCTTCTCCAAAGGTAATGTATCTCACCCTCCAATTGTTTGCATTTGAGTTTTCAAACATCTGCATGGCATTCCTGTAGGCAGGATAGGATGTTCTGCTCTTCCAGCAATAACAGCAATACAGAGCTTGATGCTGAAAGATCCTTCTGGAGCTCTATCACCACCACTTTATGCCGTAGAAGTGTGTCAGAAGATGACTAACATCTGTCACGTATTGTTCACTTCTTTCCTCCCATTCTCTCCCTGGAGAGGACAGAGTTGGTCACGTAGCTGTTTTTTCTTTAAAGCTGCCATTTACGTTGTAGCTAATCCTGCATTTGGCATATTGTTCATGAAGATGCCAGTCAGCACTTCACAGTCACCATTTTCCCCTGCAGTAGGTGTTGATTCTCCCCATTTTATCGTCTTCGGAACTCTCTCATGTGGAGAGGCCACTTAAAGAGAAGGATGGGTTCCGTCCTTGGCAACATGAGTGAAAGTTTTCAGGATGTCTTGTAAGTTCTTTAAGGCAGAAAATAGAGTTATGTCACAGAAGACAGAGAAAATAATGGAATCATTTGCATTTCCTAAGACAGTTGTCCTTGCTATGCAGGAAAGGATTCAGCACAAACTGAATGCAGCATTAAAGCAGCCTAATTACATTAGCGCAGCATTTCACTTGACCTCAGTTACCCCTTCTGAAGCAGAGCCTGCTAATGCAGCAGTGCTGCCCAGCTTGTTGGAGCTGAGTGAGGACTGGGAGAGAAGATACTCTCATGGTGATGCTCTGGGTCACAGCACTGTTTCCTTCTGGCTTTGGCTTTTGCAGCTGTCCCTCAGCTGAGCTCCTCACAGCTTCACTGCTCCCTGTAGCAGCAGTGTGAGACACTGCTCAGCTCGCTGGCTGGGCAGCAGAAGCAAAAAAAGGCTTAAGACACAAGGGAGCGGATAAATTGCTTGTGTTTGGGCTTGGTAAACAGACAGGGCACTGCATTGTGGTGAGCAGATATACTCTGGCCCTGTCTGTATGCCCATGCTGTAACAGAAGATGCATTTTAAATTGCTTTTAAAGCTCGGTTTGTATTGACCGAATTCAATTTGGTTACTATCCAAAGGAATTCCATTAGGGCTGAGAAGTTTCAGAGATGTCTGCCATGTGCAGGAGCACCTGCTTGAAAAAGTGAGTTTGATGAAACTCCTGCAGAGTTCACATTAGAAGAAGACTTTGCTGATACAGAAAATCCATTTTAACTGTTACCATGAGGAACACGTGTTCTCTCTGTACCCAGCCCTCGCCACTGTGTCGCTGCAGAGCTCCTCAGATCTCCTGGCAGCGTCTTTCCCAGCCCACACTGAGCAGGAGTAACTAGAATTTGGTCATTCCCAGCCAGGCTTGTTGAGCACAGTACAGATGAGTAGCACCACTGGCACATCTGGAGGAGGCTCAGCTCCAGCAGGGACCAGCAGAGCACACACTGACAGCTAAGGCTGGGGAAGGAAGGAAAGAAAACAAATTTTCCCGTAAGTGTAGGTGAATAGAAAGGAAACATCTGCCTTCACCTTGTATTTCACATATTCCTTTAGAACATGCCTTTTTTTGACCACTGAGGTAACTTTTATTTTTTTTCTGGTAATAATGACTATCAGGGAAGCTTTTATACAGAAAAATCTGTCTCAGATTTTCCCCACGTCTTTCCAGGTAAGTAGGAAGCAGAGGGAGGTGTCTGTTGCCAAAGAATAAACAAGCTCTCCATGGAGAATATTACATGAATTGCACCATGCTGCTCAGATAGGGAGCAGCAGGAAATGACACCTGACCGACCTGGCTGCCTGTTGTCATGGGGTTGTGACCCCAGCAGACAGAGGAGGAGCAGTAGATGTTGCCAGCCTTTACAGCAAGGTTCTGATGTGGTCTCCTGTAGGCAAATTGCTGGGATATGCGTTGGGTGAATGTGAACTATCAAAAGGGCTTAAAATTGAGCAGACTTTTGGGTGCAGGATGCAAAGTCCAAGTGTTCCTGGTTATCAGGTGTCACCTGGGGGTCTGTACTGGGCCAGCACAGCTCAGTTGTCTTTGTTAACGACCTGGGTGATGAGTGCAGTGCACCTTGAGTGGGAAATGCCAAAGTCTGGGCAGGTTAATGTGCCAGAGAGCAGGGCTGGCAAAATGAGCTGTCACCAATGTCCTGAAGTTCTTCAGAGGGAAATGCCAAGTTCTGTCCCTGGGCTGGTGTGAGCCCCTGCCCAGCTGGGGCAGCTGTGCAGCCAGGGACACGGGCTCCTGGCGGGCAGCATGGGCAGGAGAGAGCAGTGCACCCACGCAGCAGAGACATGGCTGTGTGCTGGGCTGTGTGAGCACGTGGTCGGCCCTGGCCCGCAGGGGTTACATCAGAACTCAGCTGGACAAGGAGCTGAGCAGCGTGATCCAGCTGGCCTTCCTCTGAGTGAGGGCTTGGCACAGAGACCTCTAGAGGTCCTTCCGACTTCAACAATGCTCCTCTGTTCTGTGATCCTTTAATTTTCAGTGCAATGTCAGTCTCTGAGCTTTATGGACGCAAGTGATTCTTAAACTCACCTTTTCCTCTTTTCCTCTATCAGGTTTTGCAGCGACTGATTAAATCTAGAGGAAAGTCACAAAGTAAACACTTGAATGTTCAGTTGGTGGCAGCTGATAAACTTGCACAATGCCCACCAGTAAGTACAGAAGAAAGGCTAAAGAACTTGTGATGTGTGGAGTTTGAAAGATTTCTGCTGTCTCGGTCCTTTATTATAGCGGAGTTCAAATGTTATCACTTCCCTTTTGTAGCCATTCGGACGGCACTGTAACTGCAACCCTAGCTCAGCTTTTGTTGCTAAGAAAGAAAAAAGTGTGGTACTTCTTCCTGACAGTCTCCAAAGCCAGGTTTGTTTTGATCTTTGGCAAGACGACGGGTCAGGAATGACGTGCAGGGTAAAACTGATCTTCCAGCAGCAAATGGCATCACTTGTGGAGCAGTGCTTTCTTAAGGTCCCGAAGGGCCAAAGTCTCAGAGTCATGTTTGGGTGGAGGCTGCAGAGGACTTTCCTTCGGCCACGCAGTGAGTTCCTGCACAGCATGAGGCACACGTGGCTGCACACACGCAGTCCCTGAGCCTGCTGGCACTGCAGCACCTGGGAACCTTTCCAGGTGCTTTATCTGGAAGCCTGGTCACTGCTCGTTGTATCGCAGGTGCTGAGACTCACCTCGATCAATGTGCTTGTAAAGGAGCTCAGGTCTGAGATCCTGGGTTAGGCAGGCAGTGCTGTGCAGGCAGACTGTACAGGAGTTTGTACAAGGCAGCTCAAACTTGCCTGTATTTGTGAAATCCATTGGTTCCTGTGACAGAGACAGCTGCTGAGTGCAGACACACTTAGATGTGGGCTTACTTTTCCGGGGTAACGGCTGTGTGTAACACTGACCTGGTAGTGCAGAGGTTAGCTGTAGGGTGGGTAATTCCACTGGTGCACACTGGCTTTCTGAAAAGCACCATTTGCAGCTGAAAGTGCGAGCGAGCTCCAGTTAGGTTTGCTCAGTAGTGCCAGCCAGATCCAAATGGAGGAACAGGTAACGCAGGCCTGTCAGAACACTTAATGCTGGGAGTTTTGCACAATTTTTTTGGTGTATGCTCAGGCTGGATCTACATGGAGGTGTTAGAAAGCCAGGAAAAAGGTAATAGGTTTGACTGAAACTTGTCTTTATCTGAAAAATGAATGGATTAAGAACATGTCCAGGATGAGACAGATCTGATTCAAATTCCTCCTCTCTGTGATACAGAGCAAAAATTAAAACCTTGTAGAAAAGTGTTGGTGGGATATGTGGATTGTATCTCGATTTCTGCAGCCGAGTGTGCTGTTTGCAGTGCTCACCGTGCCCAGGCTACATGTTCTCTTCCTGGCAGCTCTGCGTTTAGCACCCTTCCTCCTCCAGGCTCTCTTGCCAGTGTCCACTGTCAAAAATGGAAGGTGGTGACTGCATATATGTGCGGCTGCTCGTGTTGCAGAGCCAGCCAGCGAGCTGAATGCAGCTGTGAAGCATCCGACTCCTTGTGTGTGTTCTGCATATCCCCCCAAGCTTTTGTCCAGGGTTTCCTCGATGGAATGTCATGTGGTGGGATGTACAGAGCAGCCCTGCTCTGTATGAGAGCCATGGCTGCGCACTGCACAGCCTCACGTTCCATTGTGGCACCCATGCTCCAGCCCAGCACGTCATGGCGTGGGCAGGGCATCTCACACAGGAGCCTCCCGTGCTATTGAGACTTGCTTCTGCCCTCTGCCAAGCGCAGTGTCACTCTCCAAGCTTCTGGTTACAGTAACTGTGCATTGTTTGCTGCCTCATCCTTGTCGTCCACTTGGAGCAGCACTGAAAGGGCTTGGAGCCGTCTCGAGTTCTTCTGCAGAAGTCAGCTGTATTGTGCTTCTCACCTGCAATTTACACTGAATTGTTATGTCTGCAAAGGACAACAGAGAATTCCTGGGAGCCACGCAGGTCCAATCAACTTAAACAGTGTTGTACACTTTTCTGTAGTACAAAACAAGTTCTGTAGAAGCTTCTGCCTTCCTCACTCTTAATGGGTATGAGCCAAGGTGAATGGAGTTGCACCTGCACCTGTTTGAATACGGCTGGTGCTGCTGACACTGAGCCGTCCCTGCAGGCTTGCACGCAGTGCCACGTTCTTCATTCTTCACATCTTGAAAGGTGCATTTATTCTTCCACCTGCACAGAGAAGCTTGTGTGTGTTCCACAGCCTCAACTGCTCTTTTATTCAGCCACTTCCTCTTTTTCCACTCGGATTTGCGCACCCCCGTTGAAATGAAGCAGTAGCTGTGTTATTGAAGTACACGGTGTGCACCGTGTTGTGCGAGCTGTAGCTCGTTTGTTGCATCACAGCACTTCGGTTGTCCATCTCGGGATCCAGTAAACTCCTCCTTAATCCCAAGTCCTGCAGTTCTATCTTGTTGCCCAAGACAACAAAGGGAGACCCCACCTGAATAAGAGAAGTGTTTCCAAATTTCCGAGTATCCGGATCTCAGGCACGTATCCGTGCTTGCTCTGAGGCTGCTTTCCACTCTGACTGGCACAACAGCCTTCTGCAGCACTCATCAGATGAGTTCTGCACTGTGTGGGTTCCAGAGAGTGATTCCTGGCTTGGAGCACCTGGGGCGAGCTGCTGCCCCTCCGGCCCCAGAGCTAGGGCTGGCTGTGCCCGCACCGTGCCTGCTGCTCTGATGGGTGGCCCCAGCAGCAGCACTGCGTGCTGGCGATTGGGAAGAAGAAGAGAATAGGATCCGGAGTCTTTTGTGTCATTTAGGATGAATGTCTTCCTTAATTAAGCGGTGTTTTTTTTTTTAAACCAGTGTTGGAATGATCTGGGAAAATCTTCTGGCAGTGATACCGCTATGGAATCAAACTTGGGTTGTTTTGGTATCACCCGCGGGCCGTGTTGAAGCCAGCAGGGCTTTCCCAAGCAGTGTGCAGTGCTGGCAGTAAGTGTTCGTTAGTGCTCGTGAGCATCCAGGTTTGATTGAACTTAAATTAAAGGACCGAGTTGATCCATGGTTTAATTAAGTACAAGTATGCTGCTAAGACCAAAGACATCACCGTCTGCCTTCTGCACCGGGCCCTGCTCCGTCTGCTTTGCGGCCCAGATTCCTGCAAGAGCAGCATTTGTTTGAAGTGAAGATACTTGAGAGCCATGAAAGCCACAGCCTGTTTCATGTGCTGCAAGTCAGTCTGAAGTAATCAGGTGGTGCTGTATTGTCTAGACATTATAAAAATAGCTTTCTTTCTTGGCGGATTTAAGTTCAGGAACTGCTTTCATTATTAATTCCTCGCTAATCTTTCACTCTGACCGTGGCTGCCGCTGCACGGCTCTGTTAAGCAGGAACGTTACGTGGCTCAAGGAAAGGTAAACTCTACTCATTGTACAGCTTTAGTGTGCTGCTCATAGACAGCCCGTTCTGATTTTTCTATACTTGAGGTAGTGCACTTAGAATACTTTACAGCTTGGTGCGCTGCTTCCACCAAAACACAGTCATATCCCACTGCTATTGTGGTTTTGTTGCATTCTTTTTAATATGCTTTAATAAACAAACATTTAAAAATTAAAATAAGGTTTTTTTTTTTTTTTTACCTTTTATATAATATAGTTAATGTATATTTTATGAGGGCTGCTCCAAAAGTAATGCCTTCTAGTTTCTTATGTTGGCCTACGACATGAGGGGCGGATGTTGGTGGTAGGGCAGCAGAGGCAGAACCTTCCCACCAACATCCCATTATGAGGTGCTGCCATGTGACTGATTGGCACTCTGACCAAGTGGCATCTGACATGGGAGTGCAGATGGAGCAGTGGGGTGGCACTGAACTCCTCCATGCAGAAACATGGCGCCTACTGACATTTGCTGATGCTTGTGAGCATTGATGGAGACCGACCGGTGGGGGTGAGCACAGTGAGGGGGTGCTGCGTTTCAACAGCGGTGACAGCAGCAGTGGGTCTGACTTTTACAAGCGTGGCATGCAAGCTCTTGTTCATGTGGCAAAAATGCACAGATGATGGTGGTATCTGTTGAAAAGTAGTATTTTATAGCTGAGACTTTGCTCTATCAAATAGTGTTATTGTGCTCTTTGTAGCTGTTGTTGCTTCCATGGAAATAAATGGGAGGCATTACTTTTGGAGCAACCAACGTATATACAGCCCAAGACAATTCCTCTTCACTCAGCGTGGCCGAGGTAAACCCAAAGGTTGGACTAACTCCTGGTTAGGGATCATAGCACTGAAAATGAAAGAGTGTTCTGCACTTGCTGGTAGGGGAAGAAATATTTCTCTACCGCCCTGATAAGAAAGAATAAATCAATAACAGAGTTGTAGGGCTAATGTAAGTTCTGGAGCAGACTTGTGAGCAGCAGGTGGGTGCAAGTGAAGGTCTTGCACATTTCTGTCTTTTCCTGGAGACATCAGCTGTAGGCACAGTGGATAGGTCCGTGTCCGTGCAAGGCAGAGCAGCAGCCTGTGGGCTGTAGCAGTTCCTGCACCACCTGCACTTCTCATTTCCTGTGATGTTTTCACAGTAGTTTTTTTCCATGGAGGTGAGAGAGTTAAGGTCACAGATGAAATACAGCAAATGAAGATGCATGTATCTTTTTCTTGAGGAGCTCTGTTTCAGATGATTCTCTATCAGCGGTTCATTGCGGGCACTCGCTATCTGCAGTGTCCTTTGGCTCCTTGGATAGCACAGAGCCCCGTGGCCCCAAATCCCTCTGTGCTCACCAGGAAATGCCCCTCTGGGACTTCACGGTGAAGAGGTCCGAGGCAAAATGGCCAGGATTTGCACTAATGCTTACATGCTGGCCTCACGTGAATTGAACAAGGTGTGACCTGCATGGCCTTGCAGATGTGCGAACAGACACGGGGCCGTGCAGACAGCTGGCAGAAGCAAAGGTGCTTAGCGGCACCGCGCCGTGCCTGGCCAGAGCCCCGCTCTGCGCTGCCGTCACCCCGTGAAGTGCTGTGCTGAGCATGGTTCACTCCAGAAACGCATTCTGACTGGGATGGGAGAGGCAATGTAAAGCGTCCGGGCGTTGCTCTGGCAGGCGGCCTTAGCTCCTGTCTTCTGTTGCGGTGGTTTGAGCAAAATAAACTCTTGGATGGAGTCCCGTGCCTTCAGGCGTGCTGGGCCCCGCGCAGTGTCTGGTGAGGCTCACGGAGGGGAGAGCTTTGGCGTTGGGTCACCATGTGAGCCCACTCGTATCACGTTGCTTTGCTCTTGTTGCTATTTATTGAATTCCAAAGTATTAGCATGATGAGAATTGTTTTAACGTCTCTCCCGCTTCACCCGTAACGTTGTAATGAACCACGCTTTGTTGTTGTGATCAGGAAATGTTTGATGTAATTTTGGATGAAAACCAGCTCGAAGACGCTTGCGAACACTTGGCAGAATACCTTGAGGCGTACTGGCGTGCTACGCACACCACCAGTAGCACACCCATGACTCCTCTTCTTGGGCGAAACTTAGGATCCACTGCACTGTCACCATACCCTGCTGCGATCTCTGGACTGCAGGTATGAAAACACGTTTCAGCCCCGACAAGCAGTGCAGGTCAGGTATTTTATTATTTCATTTTTAATCTTTCGGGGGAAAGTGGTGGACTATGTTGTATGCAGCATTATTTTTATGTGCTTCACTGTCAGCTGTTCGCTGTTTGGCCACAGCCAGTAGCGAGGATGCAAGCTGGAGGCCCGTAGTCAGTGCAGACACAGCTGAAGCACTGGGATGGCTGTGGCTTAAATGGGAATTGAAATGGCCGTACACGGCACCGTCAAGTGGTATTGTGGCCATATTAAAAAATGGCACTTTTTAATCCAGAAAAGATGCCATTGCCAATGGGATGCTCTCAGATTGAGAATACGTGCGTATGGTGGAGCTCATGGCTGCTGTAGTTGGGAAGAACAGTTTCTCTGATGTCCCATTTTCTTATCTCATAACTTCACAAAGCATTCGCATTTGGGTGATGAACCTCCATGCTTGTCTCTTGTGTCAGCAAAATGCCTTCACCTTTTGAGTTCTTTGAGTGTGAATAATTTCCATTTTTTTTACCCATTGAAAAAAAATTCTGACCATTTTTCTTCGCAGGGATAGCTCAAAAACGGCTGAACTTTGACACTTCAAACGTGGCATGTAAATAGTCCTTAACGAGAAGTACGTGCTTTACTAAGTTTGAAAACAGAACGTGTTGTTGAAGTAATAGTTTTGAATGCTTGAGAAGATCAGGACTGTAGTGAACTCTGAAGTCTGAACATTTCAGAAGGTGTTTGTGTGTGTATGACTTCATAGGAATGAGCACTTTGTAACGTATGTCAGAAGCAGATTGAGCTAACGAGATTTGATGAATAACTCACCTGACAAATTTAACCTCTGTTCTGCTTGTAGAATGTCTGGAAGCAGGTAACAGTTCTGAAGGAAGTGACTCATTGTTGAGTGTTTTCAATGAAAATGAAGCGTTTTTTTTTTTTTTTTTTCTGTGGGTGAATGGCACTTCATGAAGGTGCATGGTGTTTGATACTCACCTTTCTAATGACGTGCTTGATTTTATTAGGCTCAGTAAGCCACTGTTTCCTGACTGGCTGAATGCACAAGCACTGTTCTGTTACTAATAAAGCGCACGTGTAAAATGTTGTTTCCATTTTCACTTGCCTTTAAAATTTCAGTTTTCCATCCCGTCATGACAATAAAATACCATCTGTAGAACTGTCACCTCTTCAGTTTCATTTTGAAAACTGGGTGTATCCACAGAATTTTTTTCAGGCATTTATTTCTCTCTGATCAATGGACACCAGCAGTGACTGTGAAATGTTGCTCCATTTACTTAGGGAAAACTCACACTGAAGATGAAAATCACCCCTGTGCAGTGGGCTGGCTGAAGGTATGCATCACCTAATCCCCACTTCACCCTAATTGTGAAGGCTTAGCTGGGACCTGAATGGTGCTAGTTCTCTGCAGAGGGGTAAATTTCTCCCTGAGTGAATGATGCCCAGTTGAGGACTGCAGGATGTGGCTCTCAGTGCTACTCCAGCGCTCGGGCCCATGTCAAGAATTCGGGGGTTTTCACACATTGTCTTGAAGGCTTCCACCGTCGGAAGGGCTTACTCACCGAGAGGATGTGTGCTAATTCCAGCCTTCGGATGCATTTGCATCAGTTGTAAATGTAATGATGCGATGGTGGTGATTAAAGCCCTCGCACAAATCCTAGGAACTAAACTAGCTTAGGTGCTTACGGTAAATGAAGAATTTATGCTTTGTGTGGCCTGGTGACTTGATACTCGGGGAACCAAATAGCAAAAGCCCCAAGCTTTGTACAGCAGTCGTACCTGAGACTGATGCAGACTTGCTGGGGTGATCTGTTCATGTTTTACCCAATCAGGATTTGGGAGTGTTTCTTCTTCACTCGACTGTCACTTGGAGTATAGTTTTTTGTGACTGAAACGTCTAATTTAATTTGAACCTTTGGGCTTCGTGAAGACCATCAGGGTGAAGTTAATTGGCATACGTACAGCAAAGTCAGAGTACAAGGGAGGCTGAGCCCAGCAGCGTGCTCCAGGGCTGTCCGTTACAGGTGTGCGTGCACCTTCCAGAGCCTTGGTTGTGAGCTGCTTAGCAAGGAGTGATGGGGGTGCTCACGTGTATTTGCAGGCCTCAGCAGGACGAGTCAGCTGTCGCTGCCAGCTTTGGGGCAGTGGTTAGCCTTTGTGGCTAAGCTCTGGTTAGGTCTAAACCTGCGTAGTTCAGCCTGATTCCGGTGAACAGACTTGCATCCTGCAGTTCAGGTCTTGGGGATAAGTGCTCCTTAGGCTCCAGGGGCATTTGAAGTCCACTACTGAAGGAAATGTTGTGCAGACAGTGCTACGAGATCAAATGTAATTTGGGGTATAACACCAGCATGTAACCACACCAGGTTTATGCCATGGTTACGCATCTCAGGAGGGAAATAGTGGGATCAGAATGACTATGCAATCACAATAGAGACAGAGAAGATTTAAGAAAAGAGCAATTTGCATCCAGAGGGGAAATTACGACAGGGAAGAAGGAGAACACGAGCATAAGAAGTTAAAGTTGCAGTTCACTACTGAAGAAAATATGTGGACTTTGACATACAGTCACTACGAAAACGTGATGCTACAAGGAAAACTTGGGGATGGCATTATAGAATTTGCTCCCCCGTAACTAAGCACAGATATGTAGATCAGCAGCCTTTCTGTGTCAGCTCGCTACGTGGAGTCTCTCAGCGGATAACCTTGGTAGCATCGATCCACACTGAGAGACGAGACATCCTATCTGCTGTGCTGTAATGTACACCTGTCTGCAGGGTTACTTCCCCATGCAGACAAGCCTTTTGTTATAAATTATGCAGTTCAACGGTTGCCACAGAGGGGATGTAGCAGTGGGAGGAAGGTTTTAGAGCACAGAGAGCCTTGCCTGTAATTTCAGAAGGGAGAGGAGCGGGCAGTGCTGTCTGTGCCTGTGAACCTGAGGCCACAGGGTTCAGCCATCACAGCAGAGTTCTGCTGGCAGTGCCAGGATCAGAACAGTGACTCTGGGTCTGTCATCTCAGGGAAGGAAAGCAAAGACCACGTTTGTTCCGAGAGCACGGATGGCTGTACGGTTGAGAGGCTTCATGTGTGATGGCAGCAAACTGGATTGTTTTCTGCATAGACCCCTTCTTCACTGTGCTAGTTCACTGGCAAAATATATGAACCAGTTTTTTTATGTCACAAATGTAACGCATCGTTTTGGGAATGCGAGGATAGGAAAAGCTCATTAACTTACTTCAAAATGCTTACTGTATTTTAGCTGGAAGAATTTGTTAACATTTTAACTATCACTGTGCTGCCCAATTAGCTGCTGTCACTTGTTGGGTCGTGTGAAGGTTTTTACAGAGGGCTCAGGGAGCTGCACCTTTAAAAGCAAGTGGGAAAAAAACCCTCGTCAGCTGTTTTCTAAAAATCCATAAGCCCACGACGAACTATTTCTAAGCAGAATAGAAGCATGAATGTTACTAAGTTCATGATCAGAGAAAGGTGATAAATGCTGAATACATCAGCTCACTTTTCATGCTAAGCGACCTGTAATATTTAAGATGGTGAACGCCGTCAGATACACGTTGTAATGCCGTGCTCGGTCTGCTTTCAGCTCTAGGAACCAAACTATTCTTGTAACCCATTCCTGTAAGCATACAGGTTTTAATATAAAATGCATTTCACGAGAGTGGATGGATTTTGAAAGACCTCAGAATAAAGTTTCAAAACTAGCTTAAAAATACCGAATACTCTTTATTTGTGCTAATGCTTGGATTCTTTGATACTCGTAGAGCCAGCGTATGAGGCACAGCAGCCATTCTACAGAGAACTCTCCCATTGAGCGACGAAGTCTCATGACCTCAGATGAAAATTACCACAACGAAAGGGCTCGGAAGAGCAGGAACCGCTTGTCTTCCAGTTCCCAACACAGCCGAGATCACTATCCTCTAGTGGAAGAAGAGTACTCTGACTCATACCAGGACACTTACAAACCCCATAGGAACCGAGGATCCCCCGGAGGATATAGCCATGATTCACGACACAGGCTTTGAGTTCAAGAACCTGGGGAAAAATAGTATTCATCAGTTGATAACTTGCCATAACGTAGCTAGGAAAAACAATTCACCTTAATTTGGCAGATGTAATGCGGTTTTACTGAGGTTACAGTCTGCTGTCATTTGATGTTAAGTAGGGGACAAAAGAGTTACCATGCCCTTACGTTTATGCCCTGTCATATAGATTGTGTTTTGTTTTTTTTTTAGTACAGCATTTACATTTATAGCCATACCTTTTCTTGTCATTAGATATTAGGCACATCAGTTTGTAATTTAGGGTACTTATCAAGGCACTTATAAAATAATTTCCTGTGCTGGAAATTCCAAATGACCAGTTCCAGTTGGAACCAATTTATAAACCAATTCCTGTTGGAATTTGGGTGAATTGACTGGAAAGTCAACTTGAGCATGTTGCAATCAAGTGAAAAAGATAAAAATGAAGAATCTGAAAATTAGAAACCAGTAGAAGCCGGAAAGTCAGCTACAGTATTTGTTTGCTGGAAGCTCAATTTACATTTACAGCTAGAATGAAAGCATTTTATCCTAACTACTTACTTCCAGAATGGCTTTTTCAGACAAACCAAATGTAAACTATTGAGAGTGCCAAAATCACAAATTATTGCAGCCGTTACAGAATACTTTCCAGTTTGAAATTATTTTTAGACCTGGCATGAATGTTGCAGCAAAATGATTTCTTTAGTTTAGCCAGTACTGACATTTGTGTTGGGGTCAGCAGTGATGAGCTATGACACAGTGAGGGGAAACAGGAAAATGAACAAACTTCAGGACAGTTTGTGTGGTTAGAGGTTGAGAATAGTCTTTTTTTTCTCTCTCTCTCGTTTACCTGAATACAGCTAGTAGTCCCAAAATGTAGTAGTACCAAAACTGGTACCGAGATACATAATATTTTTTTTCTCCCATTTAGAGTATTCTGCCTTTTTAAATGGAAAATGATACGCTTTTCTTACCCAGTGTGTAGAGAACCTACATTCCAGTAGATCTGAGTACCTGTATGTTGCAACCTTCGAAATCCGTCTCTGAATGTCTGAAAATTGCAGCATCGCACAAGAGTTCTCCAGAAGAACATCAGTTCCAATTCCACTAATGAAATCTGAGGAAAGGGGACGGGGTTAAAATCCGTAAATGATGAAAAGTGGAAATAATACATTCATCAGAATTAGCATGCAATAAAAATGGAGTATCAGAAAATAATTGCTCACATGTAGAGCTGACATTTTTAATTCAAAGAACTACGATAAATCCTTGGAGATATTGCTGCCTTATTTCCTATTGATCACTTCTTTTCACCCGTTGAGTCTTCAGTTTTTTTTTAAATAGGTCAGTTTTTGTGAGTAGGCCTTCTGTCTTACATTATCAGTGAAGCCTTAGATCCAACACGACTGAAAAAATTAACGTAATTGACAATTTTGTACAACACACCAACGTCTGTAAGCAGAGACTCCTGAAGTTCCACACCGCATGCATTTTCTAAAATTGACAGAACTATGCTGAACCTGCATTTTTTATGCAGGTTCATGTCAAAAGTTTTTTTCAAAAATGAGGATCGTTGACTTTTGTATCTGTGTATCTTCCCCAAAGTGGGCTTTAAGAGCATGTAGCACGAAGAGAATTTCCTCATTATTATAGTTTCTTCCACTTTCTGGACCAATTAGCAAAGATCACTGGTATGTTCCACCACCACTGAGTCTGGTTATCTTCTTGATGTTAAAAATGAGAAAAGTAATTCATCTCCTATCTGGTACAGCCAAAAATGACGTACATCTCTAGCGGCATTAGAAGATCGTGGATGCATGACTGATTTGTTAAACAGTTCTACTGCCTCAAAGGCAACCTTAAGCATTACTAGGTGATTCAAGTGGGCCCATTACCAAGAAAAATAAATAAATACCTGCATCCATTGGAGTAACAAGAGTTAAGAATGGATATGACAGACCTGATCCTGTTTGATTTTCTCCAGCTGAATGCCCACAGATTCCAAAAGTGCATTTAGGTTGAGAAAGCACAGCAAGATCTGGTCTGGGAATGGTAGCTACAGCTGCCTTCTCTAATATTTTCTGCTATAGCACAGTGGAGCATTCTCCAGTAGTTTTTACGAATCTTTGTTACATGTACAGCACACATACCTGCATGAGAAAGAAGGCATTAGGCAAAACATATTTTCTATAAGCTTTAATAAGTTTCTTGTTTGTGTGCATTAAAGTATTAATTGCAAAGGATGCACTGAGATGTATAAAGCTAGACTAGACAGCTGTTTATCTTTATTCTGTAGTAGCATTAGGGATCCGATCATTTAACTGCTTGAAGATATTTGCATTTTAATGGCAGGTAGCTGTGAAGCACCTGCATATATTTTCTAGTAAACAAGGTTACTGCTTTATCATTTCCTAGACTAAAATGTCATTTATTTCTAGAGCCTTTTGGAGCCTTGTTTTTAAGTCTTCCATGTCATGCTACTAAAGGGAAAGAAAGACACAACGCATAGGCATAAATTCCATCACCTGCAGCATCCGAAGTGCCAAAACTACTTTCTTTGCTCTAATAGAAACAAGCTTGCGAGGGACATCATGTATTGTCTTGAAAGAACCCCACTGAGATCCTTTATTCTATGAGTTTAAGTTTACTATTGTGTGTAATTAATTTACCCTCTTCGCTCCCATTGCCCACTCCATTTTAAATATAAGAAATGAGTTAGAAAAGATCCAGCAGATCTCATTGCTCGGTGTTTTGTTTTTTTTCTTTGAAGATAGGTATATCCTTAAGCATAAATATACTGAACGTGCTAGTAGATTATTAATTTATTCTAGATACGAGCTACTGGAACTCTTTCATTTTACAGAATCAATTATTTTTAGGAAACACGGTAATCAGTAAAAGCTGCAATGTTGATCAGGACATGTTAACTCATAGTATTTGTATTAGAACCTCAGCAATGCTAGCCAGCTGTATTGTGGTTTATTACGCAATGGCGCTATATACAACTGTGAAGTTCATGTATTCCTCAATGAATACGCGTCATTTTCCAGTCCTCATACCATTTCTTCTGACTATTAAAATATTATTAAGTAAAGATCGGGGTTCTGTTCCTCAGCTCTGGCTTACACAGAGAGTTTTAGATGGCTTTTTGTTACCTGTTTGTTTTTTTTTTCATTGGGAAGCTTGGATTGACGATAGTTCAGCCAGTGAAAGTGATATGACAGTCTTAACATCCAAAGACAATATAAGGCAGTGCGTTCATATGTTTTGGATGAATTAACAAAATATTTTAAAAATCTTGAAGCCACTTTAAAGACAATTCATTGTTAAATTCCTAACTTAAAATATTTCCTTTTTGGCAAGTTGTATTTAGCAGATGTACAGGGTCATTTACTGGCCATGTAGCTGAACATTTATCCCATGGGATCTGCAACTCACAACTGACAATGTTTCTGCAGTGAGTAGATTATGAAATTGCTGTCCAAAGGAACACAATTAAAGCTATTCTATATAAAATTGTAGTTTATAAACAGTGGGCCAGATTCTATGATGGTTTTCTAAACATTAGACCTGGTTAAAATAATTTCCTCTGCTTGAGAACTAATAGGGCAGCGTGGCCCTACACCTAGATATTACCTTGAGAAATCCTCTTAGCCCTAGATTGTGTACGTGATGAGCAAGAGTAGCTCCTGAAGCACGCCCTGGCTGGGATCACATGTTTCAGGCTGCTCTGCTGGACCCAGGTGCACTGGGTATGGTGGGGTGGGAGGTGGCTCTGGGGCTCCAGCAGGCGTCCATACACAGCATGCTGGTGCTGGCTTTCTGCAAAGAGAAGCAATGTTACTGGTTTTTCTCTAGGTTTGAAGGCTTATTCTGGAGTTGATAGTTGGGGTTGTCATCTTCAGTGCCCCTTGCTTTTAAAATAATTTTTAACACATACTTGTGAGAGCGAAAATTGCAAACAGGAGGAATGGTGGCTGTAGGAGCAACGAGGTGGTGACGGTTACTTGAGATGTGCACAGGCCCTTAGCTTATAGTTCAGTTTGACTGCAAATCTTCTGAATCCAGTTTGGTCTCAGTACTATGGGCTCCTCTGAAACCTCTCCCAATCACTGTACCGATACGGCTCTAACATTCTCAAAATAATATTGCTAATTTCAGTAATGAGGGCTTTCCTGAGTCATTTTTGCTTTAAGAATATCTTGAAAGTGACTGGTAGATTTTGTTGCCCGAGTTCAGCACTTGTGAAGCTTGGCCTTGATTCCATGGTCTTCATTTGTTTAAAGCAAAAGTAGACACCACGAAGAAGAAAAAGAATCAGACGCAGATTGTGTAAAGTGTCAGTTATACTAATCTGTTTTCTCTCCTAAAAGTCATTACTATAAAATTGAGTTACATTCCCCAGTTGGTTTTAATGCAAGTTTAGATACATGAGGCTGCAGTTGCCTCTCCTTCCTTCAAACCTGACTTCTCCAAAGAGTATCAGGACTGCAAGGCACTGCAATGTGGCCAGCTCTAACTTGGGGGAAAAAATGAGGCCAAAAGAGAGTACATTCCTTCACCGGCAGTCATCTGAATAATGTTTGTTGGGTTGCTATTCAAATCCAGTCTATTTTACAAAGAAAAATAAAGGTACATATGTCTTTAAAAGTACAGGGACATTTTAATAATGTTGTAAAATCCATGTAAGGTATTAATTTAAAAAAAAAACAGCTGAAGATTCTACTCAGCATCAAAACCTTTGTTAAGCTGGAGACAGAGATGTTTTTCCTGGTGCACAATCCATTTCAGAAGTCCAGAGATACATTCCAAGCGAATCCATGCAGAAGGTTTGGGAGAAGGTAGAAATTATTTGGAGACTAATAAGAGTGCGTCATTCATTTCATGATTCATAGCCAATTCCTTTGAAGGTGGTGAAGCTGGGAGTAGCATGGGCTCGGTCTGTGGTACTTCCAGGCTTGCATTCTGCCCCAGGTTTCTTGGCAGTGAGTTACTCTGTGGGCTGGGCCCTACAGACACCTGCTGCTGGGCACAGTGCTATTACTGTCTTGTCCGAGAGTCAGTACGGTCAGGTCTGACCATAAATGTCACATACTGCTTATCATATGCCTTACAAATGTTTCCTGAAGTACAAAATAAAATAAGCTGAATGCCAGAGTCCCCTTTGATATTACTTCTGCTCTGCGTAAGCAGTAGCAAATCAATATAGTGAGAAAACACATTGTACAATACAGAATAATATATTTTGCCAATCGTGTAAAAACAGAGCAAGGGAAAAGAAGCACATTTGTAATAGCACAAATTTACAGTAATTCCACTGTTGCATTTGGCATTGTGTTTTTAAAAAAAAATAGGTAGATATTTTGATCCAGCGTTAATGTATTTATTGCATTTTCGATCCGTTTAACTTGTTGCCTGATATTTAAGCATTTTCCTTCTAAGGCCTTGCATTTTGCATATGACTTGATTTTTCAATAACTTCTATTCCTTCCGTATTAACTAATGAGGAAAGAACCTTTTAAAATTACAAAATACCCTGTCTTCATTTCTGCTGACTTCCTCCTCAGAACTGAAATTCCATAAAAACAAGCAAACTTCTAATTCAGTGCATAGATTTTGGCGTCTGACTGATGAATGCAGCACTCCTACCCGAGCAGCCCAAGGTCTGGAAGGTCTGGAATGAAATTTCCCAGCGAGCTCTTGGGGCCGTAACGCTGCACGCCGCTGTGTGCCAGGTCAGGGACGTGGGGGAGAGAAGAACGTTGCGCCCATATTGCTGTGGGAGGGTCAGCCCTAAACTGCCACTGATAATGCTGTGAATTCACAGCTGAAAGGACAGCGGGGTTAGGAAATGCCTGCTCAGGGCCAGGGTGTGCTGCTATTCGAAGCAGGTCTGATTCTCCTCTCGTGCAGACAAAGTCGGTGAAATTGCACAAGAACGGCGTGGGAAGAGAATCGGACAAAGTGCAATTCTATGTGTGCACGAGAAGCAGAGGGGTAAATAAAGGTGAATACTGTTCAAACTGCAAACCGTGGACCTTGGGCTTTTCAGTTCCCAGAAAATCTGTTTCTCACCCGAACTAGTTCCCAGCGCCAGCTTGGCAGTGCTTCCAGCCCAGCCGGGAGCCAGTTCGGAGTCACTTTGGTAAAGACATGGCTGCCTTTACTCAAAAATGAGACCCACAGATTTATGTTTCCTGTTCTGCTGATTTGCCCCTTTCGGTTTTTACTTATAGATACTGTATGTGTAGCATTCTACAAGGCATGCTGGGTAAAATATACTATGCAAATGTGTACAGTGTTGCATGCTTTGCTCTCCCTCTGCTTTTAGTGGCTTTCAAAGAAAAAAAAAAATGTGTTGTTATTTTTGTGATCAGAATCATTTAAAAAAGAAAATGCAGACTGCATGCTGTTAGTATCCTCATTTCTATGGATTTGTTTTACGGAATTTAGATGTACAAAAATGAACTGCATTACAGTAACTTTTCTACAATAAATCAAAAACTACAAACAGCATTCAGAAGTCGTCTGAGTCTCTGTGTTCAGCACTCAAGACTGGGAAAGTGCTCAGAAGAGTCACTGCTGGAAACAGTTCCGAATGTTGTGGCATTTTTATTGTTTGATGATAGCTTTTGGCAGCAGTTTCTCATGTTAGCATTTTTAGTCAAAATTAATGAGGTTCCGAAGAAAGACATGCATCTGGTCTGTGAAACGAGTGGTGCTTATTTTTAAATCTATCTGCTTTTAAATAATTGCAGCTCAGAAGCACAGAAGTCTGCGTAACATCTCCCTGTGCCATCGAGAAACAAAATCCTTCAGCCAAATGCTGAAGGATTCTCATGAACATCATGGTCTTTGGAACCGGCCCTCAGGATGACCTCACGCTAATTTAACACTTGTTCCCAGAAGGAAGCAACTATCAGGATAATGTGAGGCGTTAAGAAAGGAAGGAATACTTGAAGCAAAACCAAATACCGGTTGTCATATCTTGAAAACAAAGCACTGAAAGATGCTACCTGTAGCTAAACCTGAAAAGCAATCGTGGGAGTGAAATTACAGGGTGAGTTCCCTTTTGGAGTTGTTCCACAGGGAAGCAAACAGACTTTATTTTCTTCAAAGTGCGTAACCAGCAACCCAACAAAAAAAAAGTGACCACGTAAGAAATCTGAAAGAGCTGTCAGCCAGGGCTTGCACTGCCAGAAGCAGGCACGGAGCGGCTCTGAGCCCAACAGGGTGTTGTGCTACTTGCCTGCCCTTTGTGCCCACCTGCTGCTCCTTGCTGCTGCTCCTCATGCCTCCCCAGGCTGCCTGGCACCTACAGAAGCCAGCTCTGTGCCTGCTTCACAGCCCTTCTGCCTGGGGCCTGCCTTCTGCAGGCAGAAATACAGGTACCAGCTCATCTGTGCGCTTATGGTGGGAACCAGCTTTAAGCATCTAACATGCATGCAGCGCTTTAAACACAAATCGAGTTACTTTGTCTAAGCGTTCAAAAGTAGACGCTAGCCTGTGAGTTTCAGTCAAAGCTGTTTAATAAAGAGCTTGTGGCCTTTCGTGTAAATAGAGCAAAAAACACGTTCTTTTGTGTGGTTTAATCCATTCCTAGAAGTTAAAGGATTGTGAGCCACATATCCTGCCTGTCTCCTCTACATGTTCAGCTCTGTGCTGCAGTTGCTAGGAGCAAAATGCGTGCTACTTGACAAAGGCTTTTTGAATTTCCAGGAGTAATAATCGTACTCACTACAAACTGTGCCGACTGGAGTACTTCCCTAGAAAGCTCCCACCAGCAACAGCAGCCTGCTGGTAGCACCGGCACGTAAAAAAGCAGCCATATGACACATGTTGAACCAGGCCATCGTGCAAATATTGTAAACTATGGCTGAACTACCAGAGGGAAGCAAGGGCTGAAATCTTAACATCTTCCCGGTCCTGAAATACACTGTATAATCCCTTGTGTGGTGAAAGTGCTGCTCCATTTGTGCAGCTGCTGGCTATAGAGAAGCTGCTGGCCGTTGGGGTGCATGGCAGGGTGCTGGCGGTGCCAAACCCAGCTTTTAAAACATTGCTTAAAAACGTTAGAGTCTAACAAGAAAAAGTAAGGGGGGGGGGGGGGAGAAAAAGGGGAAAAAAGAAAAAAAGAGCTTTTCTATTTAAAGGTTCACGATAACTGAGTTTTGCTACCCTCTTGCATAGCTGTGTGAGTTCTCTTGCACCTACCTAACCCTGGTGCCAGTCCACGGGTTTCGGAATTTTGTGTGTTTGCACCAGGACTGCAGACAGAAATCCAGGGTGCACACCTGAAAGTCTCTGTGGAGGCACAGCAGAGAGGGGGTGGCTGCAGGCCGAGTGCTGAACCTGTGCCAGGTGCGTTGGATGGGAGGAGCTGCTGCACTGACCTGGTTAGTCTGCCCTGCACCTTGCTGTATGCCTCCGCTTCCCTTCCACCTTCCCCAGCCTGAAGGCACAGCACCCTGATGTCTTTCCTTGCTGTAGGAGGAGGACCTGACTGACCTGAGGTAAAAACCGATGAGGTCATTCAAAATGGGACCCAAACTGCACAGGATTAGCAGCCTTCCTCTGGAAGAGATGCTTGCTTCCCAGGCTGCTGCTGACTGTTCACCCGGCAAGGGTTTGGGGCTGCCTGGGGGTGGCTGGGCTCTGCTCCTCCTGCCATTCTGGCAGCTGGGACTGAACACTGGACTAGAGCAGAAAAGTGAACCCCATGGACAATATCGCATTGTATCTAGTTATTTTCATACTGGTTGGCTATGATGTTACTAGCGCAGAGCATGGTTCATTTCATGCTATTAAAGGTGTAATATGCCAGTTCATTACCAGGATGTTTATTTTCTTCAGCTCTTAAGGACTGAATATTCCCCTTCACTGCAGCACAAAGCACAGATGCCTGCAGATGCTCACAGAAACTCAAGAGACTGTTGCTGGCCTTGCTACAACTACGGCCAATATTGCAGCAGGGGAAATTAAAGCAAGGAGCCACTATCAAAATAAAAGTTTCCAGAAGGGATTAGAAGCAAAAAAAATTTTGATCCAAAGGAAGGAGTATTTTATGTGGGGACAGGGCCAGATACCACATGGAAGGATAAAGGACACTGGGCAGCCAGTAAGCAAGGCAGAGGGCAGGTTAGCCCCTAAAGAGAGGCTTCCCTACCCACTGCCATGGGACGGAGCACAGCCCCAGGCCACGCATCCCAGCACAGGGAGCACAGTCTGAGCACTGTGCTGGGAAACCCTGACGTTCTGAGAACTGGAGATGCCTTTGCAGCTTAAAAACCAGAGTTTCCTGTAGTTTTACTTCTTTTCTCGCTTCTGGGAAGCCAGCACAATTACATCTATTACTCAGATGACTGTAGGTGTGTTTTCTTCACCGGGCCTACCAGCGTTGTTTAAAACAAAGGCACCTGTGTCAGCTGCTGGCTCTGTCTGAAGCTCTGTGCTTTGACAAATCCGGATCCTCGCGCTGAAAATAAGCGCTGCTTATACATCTAATCTCAAGTCTTGTGGAAAGACAAAACATTACCGGCTGATGTAAAAGTAACCTTTTGTACAGAGTAAAGGCCTCCAGGCTGAAACGTAGGCGGTGCTGCGCAGAAAGCAGTGCGGGCAGAAAGCTTTCAGAAGGAAGGAAGGCAGCACGTCTACCCGTGCCTTCCAAAGTGCCAGAGTGAGAAACAGCAGCACGGCTGCCATCACCCGCATGTCCAGATTGCTCAATGCCACCTCAGCGCTGAAGGAACTCTTGTGCCCTTCAGCCTGCAGCACTGAAACTCTGCTCATCGCAACCAGTGCTGCTCCGTGTGGGGTGCGGCTGCTGCCTGGAGGCGAGTGGGGCACTGAGAGGACACTGAGAGGCACTGAGGGGACACTGAGAAGCACTGAGGGGACACTGGGAGGGCACTGAGGGGACACTGAGAGGCACTAAGGGGACACTGAAAAGTGCTGAGGGGACACTGAGAGGCACTGAGGGGACACTGAGAAGCGCTGAGGGGACACTGAGAGGCGCTGAGGGGACACTGGGAGGGCACTGAGGGGACACTGAAAAGCGCTGAGGGGACACTGAGAGGCGCTGAGGGGATACTGAGAGGCACTGAGGGGACACTGGGAGGGCACTGAGGGGACAATGAGATGGCACTGAGAAGCGCTGAGGAGACATTGAGAGGCACTGAGGGGCACTGGGAGGCACTGAGGGGACACTGGGAGGGCACTGAGGAGACACTGAGAAGCGCTGAGGGGACACTGAGAAGCGCTGAGGGGACACTGAGAGGGCACTGAGGGGACACTGAGATGGCACTGAGAAGCGCTGAGGGGACACTGAGAGGCGCTGAGGGGACACTGAGAGGGCACTGAGGTGGCACTGAGGGGCACTGAAGAATGCTGACGGGGCGCTGCGGGGCAGCCGCGTGCCGGCCAAAGAATGGGCGTGGTCTTTCAACGGCCGCCGAGGGGCGTGGCCTCCCGCCGGCACGGCGACACGTCCTCCCCGCCTCCGCGTGCCCTACGGTGGCCGTGAGGAGCGCGGTGCGGCGTAGAGCGGTGCCGGCCGGCGGCCTGCGGGAAGGCGCTGTGCGGCGCGAGGAGCGGAGCGGAGGAAGGCGGGCGGCGGCGATGTCCGTGCGCGGGGGGCGCTCGGCCCGCAGTGCGCAGCGCGAGCAGGCCCGGCGCGGGGGGCTCCTCCCGCAGGCCGGGCGCCGGGCCGGGCCCTGAGGCGGCCGCGGCCCCGGGCAGCCCCTGGCGGCGGTTGCGGAGGAGCCGGCGACGGCCGGAGCGGGCCGAGGATGGGGATCCTCTTCACCAGGATCTGGAGGCTGTTCAACCACCAGGGTGAGCGGAGCGCGGGGCCGGGCCCGTTGGCACAGGCGGCCGGGGCAGGGCCGGGCCCGCTGGCCGCCCGCTGCGGGCGGCTCGTACCTTCGCGGGGTGCCGGGCAGGCTGCACGGCCCTCCCGGGGGCCGCTGCGAGGGGAAAACGTACATCCGAGTGTGCTGGACTGCACCACCTGCAGAATTCAATTCCGTTCTGTGATTTGTAGGAAAGAAGGTGCTAAAGAGAAACGATCATCAGTTCTGGCACTGCGCTCCAAAGTACGTTTGCTGAGTGCTGGAGTAGCTTTCTGTTGGACCCAGTGGTTCGTCTAAAACTAAATTGGGTGAATGAGGACTGCCAAACATCTGTAGGCAAATCTTTCCAGGTTCCAAATCTTCTAAAAGGAAAGGAGGATACGAGGGTGCGGGTGTTGGTGGCTTTACGGTTGGACTTGGTGATCTTTTCCAGCCTTAATGGTTGTGTGGCTGAAGGAGCAGCACTCTGTGTGCCGCAGGGTGTTCCTGCAGGCAGAGCTGCTGCTTTCTTAGCCGCTGCTCGGAAAGAGACGGAGTTGCTATCTGTGATAGTTGTATGGCCTTGGAAAGGCACGCCTGGTGTGTATGGCATGTGTTCTGGAGAGATGCTGTAATTGGGAGAATAGAGAATACAGTCTATTATGATCTGCAGGAGCGTCGAAGCTTCAGAAAGGATGCTCTGCCAGTTTAGAGAAGGAAAAAATCCTAACGTCATATCTTAAAAATTGTTCTTGCACGTGTGCAGATAGGGAATGCAATGATAGCGTGGGCAGACTGTTAGGAACGGTCTGAAATCTGGCACCGGAGCTGTGTGCTGGCTTAGGGGATCCACCTGCAGCGCAGCACGAACCTTGTCTTGTAACACAGTCACTGTTGTGGTAGCAAAGCTAACAATGTGACTTACTGGTTGTATTTTTATTTCAGAGCACAAAGTAATCATTGTTGGTCTGGATAATGCAGGAAAAACTACCATTCTTTATCAATTGTAAGTATGTATGGACTGCCAGCGATGTTTCATGCATTTCAAGGTGTGTGTTATATGTGTTGCTTTGGCTTATTTTCACTGCCTTCCTTGTTTCTTTTTTACTCAGAGGGCACTGTCGGAAATTATGGCATAGGTGGCGCTGGGTCAGAGCGTGTGTTCAGAGTTCGGAAATGTCTGTGTTCTGCCTGATGTGTGAATAATGCTTTGTTGAGAACTTCTATTTATCAAATTACATTGCTATTACACTTGATCACAGCTGCCTTTGGTGTCACAGCATAGGCTGTCTGCCAGCTCCATAAAATGGGGTTACGCTGAGGGTTAGCCACAGCACAATGCTGCTGTGCTGGGCCATGCCGCATTGTGTAACTATTACATTGTTCCATGAGTAGCAAAGCACCAAAGCCTGACCTCTCCCCACCTCGAGTCGTGCCCTGCCCGCTTTGGTGGCACAGGGAGGGCTGAGCAGGGCTGTGCAGCTGAGTCTGAGCCACCAGCGGGCTTGGCAGCACTGATTGCTGTTGAGCTGTTTCTGGCTTGAGTTTGTCGTGCCTCAGCCTTGCTGCTTATGTCCATGGATCCTGCACGGGCTCTGTATCGCTGGTCCCCCGCAGCACCTTGAGAAAGGGCTGCAGGTCTATGCCCAGGCTCAGAAGCTGCAGGTGGGACGGGTGGCTCAAGGCCTGTGTGTAGCAGGAGCAGGTTGGCCTTTTCTCACAGCAGGCGCTCTGGTGCTATGGAAGCACTCTTGATCCAACCCTGAACTTCAAATGTTGTGGGGGTGAATATTTCTTTTGGCAAATTGTCATTGGCTTTTGCCTTTCCGAAATGTGAAACTCGTGTGGTGCTTCCAGCCATGCGCAAGCAGCACGGAAAAAAGTGAAAAGATGAAGATCGTTGTTGTTACCAAACTGAGAGTCAGAAAATGTTTTTAATATTAAAAATATATATATATTAAAAAAAAAAAAAGTAGAATCTTTTGAAGAACAGTAACTGTTGCTGCTGAGGGCCATCCTTGGCGTTACAAAGCCGCCTGTGTCTTTTCACTTCCTCCACGAATATCTCATGATTCTTTTCATCTTCTTCTTTCTGCAATCTCAGTGTTTTCTTTTCCCTTTTGTACAGTGGATGGCTGTGTGCCTCCTTTTCCTCTGTGCCCTTTTTAGCATTGCAGGACTTCCCCTTCTCTCTTGTTGAAGGGTCCTGCTCTGGATGAGTCTGGCCTTCTGCTCCTCCTGCGTGACTCTTGCTTAGGGAATCTTTGCCCGGTGTATTTTTTCTTTTACAGTTTCTCCATGGCAGATAAGTGTTCTGAGCAAGAATGAATGTTTGACTTTTGGAACAAACGGGCAGAGATAACCGCAGCAGTGTCTCAGTGTGCTGACTAGTGCTTGCTGTTGCGGAGGGTCACGGCGCTTTGGAGCAGTGATTCTTCCAGCAGATCACAGCAGCCCTACAGACGCTTCATTTCTTTCCATTCTCATACTCAGATCTCCCTCCCTCCTTGTTGAGTAGGATTTGGCATTCCGTTGTCTAGAAATGCCATGAAGCTCCATGCTAACCTTGTTTCAGTGGGGAGGAGGAAAGAAAATCCACCTATCATGTTGCAAACAGAGAGTTGCTGACAGCTTGAGTGTGAAAGGCTGCAGGTTCAGCCAGGGGAAGGGCATCTGTGAAATGCCTTTCCCAAGCATTAAAAGAACTCTGCTAAAACCTGGTTTTGAAAAGTTTAATCAGCCAGAGGCTTCTTCTTATCCATTGTCTTCCTTAATTTGATTTTACTGTTCCTTCTCTTTCTAATCCTTCTCCTGTCTTAGCTTTCCCCAAACTTGTGTGATGAGAAGATACCTTGTAAACCTTGTTACATTTTGCTAAGACACTGAGTAGCTGGCGTTCTTTCTCACAATGTTAGGCTACCCCTTTATCCCTCTATTATCCTGATCAGTAAATAGCCCGGCACTGTTACACATCTCAAATTGATGCCTCCATAACTAAAAACTCTGCTGAAGTGTTAATATATTTTTTCATTTTATATATATTTTTTATGATTATTAGAATAATTAAATTTTTGAAAATAATGGCCCTTTTCCTTTAAAGCTGCTTTTGTTATTATTTTTTTAATATCCCTTACAGAAGAGTTTAAGTGATTTGAAGAGTGTCCAGAGTACACATTTGGTTATTACTCTTTATGTGAAACTGGTTGCCTTAATGACAAAGTTGCACTAAGTATCTCTAAAACAATGTGTTTCTCAATTAATCAGCATTCATCTTCACAAATGAAAGTCCATTTGCTGGAGAGAAGGAAGTTTGGACATGAAGTAACAGCAGTGTGAAGGCGTTACGTGCGTGGTGTCCAATCCTGGCAGAAGCTGGGGCTCTGGATGAGCAGTTGTTTTTCTGCAACCTTGGAATTCTTGTGGCTTAACCATAGTCTTGAAGAAAAGCAACTGCTCTCTTCCGTACCGCATCGTGCCAAAATCACCCTGGGAAAAGAAGAGCTGGCTGCTTGAAACACTTTCTGAAGCAAATACTCCGTCAGCTTTATGATTTAATTATAAAACAGTTTTGTTGACAAATGCTCTCTCAGCTTTATAATTTAACTGTTATATAGGTCACAGAGTCCTCCTTTATTGTTATTTTTATTCTCCTCCCACTTTGTCCCCTATTTGCTGCGTTAGGAGTTGTTGCTAGAAGTCCCCCGTTAAACTTTCTGCCTTGGAATAACTGTCAGCTTTAGTGTTACAGAAGCGGGTTTATTTGGAGTCCAAATAGGCTCTGTAACTCCAGCAAGCTGCTGCTTTAGTGCTGGCCCCGTCTGACAGAGCTGACCTCTTCTCCCTGCAGCTCAATGAATGAAGTGGTGCACACCTCACCTACGATAGGCAGCAACGTGGAAGAGATCGTGGTTAACAACACGCGCTTTCTGATGTGGGATATTGGAGGGCAGGAGTCCCTGCGGTCTTCGTGGAACACCTACTATACGAACACTGAGGTAAGAGCCCTGCCCTAAGGCTTGTGGTGATGAATGGCTGCTGGGGAAGGAGAGAGCCTACCCGAGACTGCACCAGGCGTGCTTCCAGGGAGCTGCACTAGCTGGACGTTGAGTGTTCTGTAGCTCCTCCAGGGTGCTTGTGTTCTGGTTGTGAGGTCATGTTAGCACAGGCTGTTGTATAACTCCCTCCTGTACTTTCATAAGATAAATAATTTGGGGTTGCACTTAAAAGTAAGTCCTTATAAAGGACCCTGTGTCTGGGGATCTCTAGCCTTGAGGCAGGTGTTGCACATCCCCACGTTTACAGGTTCCTACTGCAGACTGTAACAGCTGTTTCTCTGCAGCAGGTGCTTCAAAACCTGTGCATCCCCAAAATGAGCAAGGCCGGAAGTCCCAGAAGTTGTCCTCTAAAACCAGGAGCTCTGTCTTGCAGGCTCCTATGATCAGTTTGCTCAAGCATCCTGAGAGCTGTGAGAACTCCTTGGTGACAAAGCTGCAGCATGTACTCTAGAGTTGATTAAAATCGTGCTTCAAGTCAAGATTTCCTACGTGATAGCAGTTGTGGTTTTGTTGATGTTGTTTTATTTAAAAGGTTAACTTCTACAGTCTTTGTTTTCCTGTGCTTCACTAGAAGGCGCAGTGACGTATATGCGTGTATACTCTTGAAGTGTGACATTTGTTACGTTTTTTTTTTTTTCATTTTTAAATCCCTTGAAAGTTCCTGCTTTCATGTTAGAGCTTGAAACAAAGGGAGGAAGCTGAAACTTCACCTTTTTTGCGGAAGCAACAAATCATCTGAGCGGTCCGTGTGCTACCTCAGTTATACGAAGCAAAGAATAAAGCCAGATCTGAGATGCTGACAAGCGCTTGCTCTCAGAATAGATTTTTCACTTGAGAATGGAGGTCAGAAAAGATGTGTCAGAGCTGCTTTGTATACAAAGCACTGGCTGAACTGCTAACCATAGCAGTGCTGTGGGTAACCAGCCAGGCTCTGGCTGGGAGAGATGTATCTGGGACAGGACTACACCTGATAATCCCGCTGGCTATCTGAATAATCTGATGGGAGCAGTAATCTGTTCTGTGTAAGCATGCGTGGCTGGAAAGAAAGAATATGTTATTTGAAATGCCAACTAATAACTTTTGGCTTTTTAAAGTTTGTAATAGTTGTTGTGGACAGCACAGACAGAGAGAGAATTTCGGTGACTAAAGAAGAACTGTATAAGATGTTAGCACATGAGGTGAGTAGACCCTATATTTTCTTTGATGTCATAATACTTGTTGTGGCTAAGATGTGGATCAGGAATCTGATTTTGAGAACTCACTTGAAGAATGCCATTGAAGCCTGGTGGCAGGAGACAGACCAGGAAGGACAGATGGCTCCAGTGAAACCCAGGGCTAATGTTAACAGCTGTGTTCCCGGCTGTGGGCAGCGCTGTCAGACCTGTCTGGTTCCTGCTAGGGGCTCTGTCTTTTGTGAAACTCCTGATGCATTTGTGGGCTGAAAGCCTAGGTTGTTAACGCTTCGAAGGAAACCTTTGCAGTAAGAACCAAATAGCAGTTTGGATAATTTCAGAAATGCAAGAGTAAAATAAACTCTTGAAATGCAAGAGTGAAGTAAACTCTTGAAATGTTTGAGAAAACCATAGTAGTTATCATTCTACATCTGCTTGAACTTACAGAATGAGTATTATTTGCTAACTTGTAAAGACTCTCTTTCGGATTGAGCACTGTTAGATCTAAAACTGAACTATCTGTTTCTGATTCGTAAGTGCTCTCTTCCTGTATAAGCCAAGGAGCAGGGCACTGTAATGTAAGTTATCTACCCATGAAGTGCTGCGGGACCAGAGGCTGGAGTTTTACTGAATATGAGCTTATATAAGCTTAATTTTTACTGTGATGTGTAAGAGCAGCAAATTTAATGCAAATTGGATAAGTTTGCATGAGCTGACGCTGAGGACATTGAGCTTCCAAACCTAAAAGTGTCAGAATACAAATACGTGCATAGAATTGATGGCATTATATCCCCAAATATTCCATCTATATTTAAACTATCACCACTGTTCAGCAGGTGACTGCATGAAGGCCAAAGACTGCATCTATATGTATATATCTGTATGTAAAATATATATTTTTCCTTTGAGTGATCATAGTAGTCTAAAGCATTGGAGAAACAACCAAGACCTTTATCCAGTCTCTTGATATGTTTTTTTTTGTATTTAAATTCAAATTGTGTTTAACATGTCACTGAATTTCTTTCTTCAGTAAGGTTGGTGTAATTAGCTGAGAGCCAGAAGACAGGTAATTCTTTTTCTGAGAAGTAGGTGTTCTCCCAAAACGTTGTTATTCTTTTTTTCTCCGCAACCTTGGGATTTTAGGGAACTGTTTTGCAGAACTTGGAACTGTAAGCCTCAGCCAGCCTCCAGCTGATGTGCAGGTTCTAGATAATCTCAACTAGATTCTTCTGCTTGCATGTCAGAGGCAGCTCAGTGGTCCTTCTTGGGTTTACCTCCTTAAAACAGACCACAGTTAGTCTGGAACTTTGCATTTTGTGATACTCGAAAGGGGTAAATTCTACTAAAGTAACCCTGACTTAAGCTGGGAGAGCAGGGAGGGAGACAGGTTGGTCTGTCCCATCTGTGGCACTGTGTGAATTCTGTATAGGCTTGGCTGCTGCAAGGTCCTGCTGCTGTGGGTTTTGTTTCTCTCCTCAGGGCCATCTTTGTGCTAGCAGTGCAGGTCTGTGGCTGTTCTGGGAGTTTTGGTTTTGCTGGCTCGGGTCAGTGCGTGGTGACTGCTCAGCCAGCTGGGCAAAACCCGTTGTGAAAGCAGAGGGCAGGAGCAGCCCCAGACCTGCTACTTCTGCCTTCCTGGTTGTGGCCGAGCATTGCATGGGGACCGTTGCCATCGAGTCTGCTGCTGTCATCATCAGAATTTCTCAGCTGTACTATTTAGTCTGTCGCAGTAGCTAAACAAAATCTGCATCTTCTGTTTCATAATCTGCAAATGAGTTTTCAGAAGCTGTTAATGAACTGTGTTTGAAATGAAGGAAGTTTGGAACTCCAAGCAATACGAATGCCCTCGCTGGGCCATGCTGGGAGGCTACTTGTGCACCCAGGCAGCACGCATCTAACAGAAGATGTGCCCACTGTCCTGCAGCAGGTTGTTTTCAGAGTATTCTGCTAACCCTGCAGGTGCTACGGTACTTGGAAAGAGCAATGACACATAGAACCTGAAACGAAAACCAAATACTTACACAGAATAGCTTTTCCTTGCAGTCTTTGAAAAGTTCTCGTTTTTGCTAACTAGTTCAGTTGGATTTTTGTTACGGTAAAATTGACTTGCCCAGGTCAGTTCCAGCTATTTTCTGAACCAGAGGATCTTGTGGGAATTAATGTTACTGCTTGTAAAAATTAGCGTGCCTTATAGGCATTTAAGTGAATGGCTTTCTGGGAAGATCTCGTTACTTCCAGAGAGGAAGATTTTCAATAGTATGCGTCTGTACTAATGTAATTCAATGTAGCTTGAGATAAAACTAGCTTGGCCTTAGAGTTGCTCTTCTCTAAATGGTTCGAACCAATGTTTTGAATATTGTACAAGCCCTATCAAGACAATTATTGTAATGTGCTTGTTCATTTACATGCCTATCCTTTGATTCTAAAGTACTGTAAGCGATGATGTTCCACAAATGCTGAGCATCTTATAAATAAAACGTTCCTGCTGCTTGCTTTACAGTCAGTGGCAGTCTCAGTGCTGCTTAATGGGTGGGATTTCCATGGCAGAGGATGGCTGGGCAAGGCTTTCCTAGCACTAGAGAACTACTGGGGGGTTGGTTCCGTGTAAGAACCATGGCACAGACTGCTGATTTGGCACTAAAATCAACCTCACAGCGTGCATGTAGGTGAAAGCATGGTACGTGTGAGAGCGTGGTGTGTATAACAGCCAGGCACAGGAAGGCAGAGCAGCTGCTTTGGATATACAGGCAGGAGTGCTCTGCAAGGGAAGGCTAAAGCAGAAGACCTTGACTCTGAAGCAGGTGGGTGATGTGACTGCACATCCTGTGCTCAGGACAGAGATGCAGAGTGCCCTGATCCTCATGGAGGACAAGACAGCATACGTAGTTTTAAACAAAAAGTGGACATTTGATCAACAAGATAAAAAAATATTTTCTTTTCAAAAGTTAAATGCTAGTGAGCCTGCAGCATTTATAAGCTAGTTTTTTTTGCTTGGGCTTACAACTCACTAGTTTGCTGTCGCATCTTTTGTCTCCAAAGACAGATTTATAATGGTCGTCTTTCTTCTTTCCCCCAAGGACTTGAAGAAAGCAGGTTTGCTGATCTTTGCGAACAAGCAAGATGTTAAAGAGTGTATGACAGTGGCTGAAATCTCTCAGTTTCTGAAACTGACTTCAATTAAGGATCACCAGTGGCACATTCAGGCGTGCTGCGCTCTAACTGGAGAGGGGTAAGAGTTATTCTCTGTAGGAGGGCAGTCTTGAATGACTTTGGTGTTTTTACTGTGATGGTCAGTTCTAACGCGTTGTTCCCCTGTCAGTGATAATGCTACACTTACTATGTTCAGAATGCAGAAATTTGACATAGGAACAGAGGGATGTGATAGCTAATGTTTACAGGAAACTTGCAGTCTTGGCTCACAGAAGTGTAGTTTTAAATGACTGAGATCTAATGAGGATGGATGTAGGAACAACCTAACATTTTTCATTGCTCTATTGAGAATAATCATAATTAGAGATAACTTCAGTGTGCATTTCTAAGAGCTGAAGTCTTCTACACATAGATTGCATAGTAAGACCTAAAAAAGAGTGAATTGTTTCTGGAAAGGATACCTTCAGTCAGAATTAGAGTTCTCAAGAAGAACTTAATTGTTGTTTATATGAATCGGTGCTGCGGAATGAATCATCTTTGAAGTTACCCTGAGGAGTGCACACGTTCCTTACAGATTCTCTCTCTTGTTTGCAGACTCTGCCAAGGACTCGAATGGATGATGTCAAGACTAAAGATCAGATGATTTTTAATGACCCCTTTGCACAGACATTGCTTAAAAAAAGCTGTACCCGTGGTGACCCTCACAGTGGCAGAATTGCTGGGTTAGGTGTATTTATAATGAACCGATTTCAACTTTATTTTCTACATAGATACACACACATGTATATAAATTAAGACTGTTCAGCAAAAAGAAAGAAGCAGTTGATGGCTCAAGTTTATTTTCTTGGTTATTTTCCTCTGGAGATGCGTGTAAAAGCGGTGATCAATCTTCTTTCCAAGATACAGCCACTCAGAACAGACTGATGCTGAGTGAGGAGAAGATGAAGCGAGAGAAAGAACTTACACTTTGGGGTTTTATTATTACATTGTAGTCCTCTCTAGTCGAAGATGTGGCTTCATTATTCCAGTAAATTAGCAAACAAATCAATGGCATAGATATCAACTTTCCAGTATTTTTAAAGTTACTGATGTTACAAATGCAAAACTATTTTCCTGTATGTGTACTGTACATATTTGTGTATATTTATACCTCAATTTTAGGTTAATTGCAGTCTGTTCAGACCAGTGTGTAAAGCTGAATCAGTATGTTGACAGCAGTACTAATATTTGACATTGCCAACGTGTCACAACTTCTTTTCCTTCATTATCTGTGTGGCTGTGATGTCCATCAGACAGTTGGCTCACCACAACTTTATAAAGCGAGTTCTCTCTTAAGAAAACTGCTTGTTTCTCACATGATTTTTCAGTTTGATTTTTCATAATGGGTTGGGGCATACGGATTCACCTTCAAATTACAGTATCAGCAAACAGTAAAAATTTGCCAAAGAGTTTTAAAAAGAATTTTATTTTAATCATCATTGGATTAGATGATTCCTGAAAGTGCATGTCACGATGTTCTACGCTACTGCTTTACTTTTTTGGCAGCACGTGTTCATTTGTGATTCAAGACTTGTAGAAGTACCTTTAGCTCTCGTAAAGGGAAGAAATCTTTTTTTTTTTTTTTTTTTTTTTTGTCCCCTTCCTTAACCAAAGAAGAGAGATGAAAGTATGTTTAGAAGTCCCACTGGAATCTTACAAAACTAGACGGACGCTGCAGTAAGTGTTTTTCAGAGGAAGAGGTATGCTTCTCTTTGATAGCATCAAATGTATATATATATATCCGTATGCAGTGGTTGGAACTGGGATGGGGGAGTGAAGTAGGCTACACTACTTGAAAAGCTGTGAGTGACCCCTTGATCATGTTCCCACAGAAGTTCCAGGGCAGTACTTCCTGCGAGTATAACTCCCTTGCACGGTCCCCAGGTGAGTTATAAGAAAGTGTCAAGCACTATGTGATTGTCTTTTCTTCCTGTAGTATTTAATGGGTCGGTTGTTCCACATGGAAGTGCAGAATTACTGTGTTAAAGGATACAGGCTCTTCAGTGGGATTGCAGTTGGATGGTTTGAAATATTACCAGTGTTGTAAAAGGGTATGTAGCCTTAATTGTAGGCTTTTATGTTGGTGGTGTGTGTTTGCAGAGTATAGTAAAACGAAATAGAACTTTGTTTAAAATGTCCTTCCCTTTCTTAGCTCATGCAACTGATGAGGATGGAAAAGACATTTTAAAGAATAATGAGCTTAAATGGAACTTTCTAACGTGCTCATCTTTGGTTATGGGATAATGTAGTCAGTGCACCTGCTTTCCCATTTGCCTGCTTCACTGGGGATCATGTGTGAATTTGTGGGGAAAAGAAGGGAGGCGGTTTCAAAAGTCTGTATTTAACAAAGGCAGGTCAAGGATGGAACTTTTTAATGTATTTCTGGTATCTCTTTATGATGCTCACTGGCTAGGGAACCTGCTGTCTTTGTTAAACATTTTAATGTGTACATGCATATATTTCTGGTGCATGCACATAGGTATTGGTATGTAACTGGTGTATTGCAAAATGTACAAATGTTTGAAGAAATAACAATTTAATGCAAAGATGACTTTCTTGATTTGTCTGCTAGTATCTTCAAGAAACAAGCTCCGTGCACTCTTGCATATAAAATGAAAGTGTACATAGTCTACTCTCAAAGAAAATGCAGACATGCTTATAAACCTACGTGTCTGGTTTTTGAGTCTTCTGTCTTCCCTTTCATGCCTTCAGAATATTTTGCTTTAGTGTTTTTTAAGTACTGTACACTGTTGCCTGAATCTGTAAAGGTTTTGTGTTGGGTTTTCTGTTGTTTTTTTTTTTTAAGACAAGAAGTAGTTCCTGTTAAGGGAGGAGATATCGTGGAGCAGTTTCCATCTGGCTACTTCTTGCTGGAATTTTGCTGCTGACTCCCTCACTTCAGTTAGTAGGACAGTGTCCAGATAATGAAAGCATGGTATTTTTTTTCCAGATGTAGCATATGTTGCAACCATACATCTTATATTTACATCAGCTTTCCCTTTCCCTCTCAGTATCCTGGCCACTGGCACTGTGTGTGGCCTCCAAGGTACTGCATGGTTCGCTTCATCTCTGTCTTGCAAGCGGCAGCCGACCCTAGCAGGGAGCTGAGGGTAACTGCACACATAATCTGCCTGTTAAAACAGTGTCCAGTGTCCTTATGAGCTTCCAGTCCAGAAAGTAAGTCGTTGTCTGCGTGTTAGATGGCAAACAGTGCAGCCTTAACCCAGCTACAAAAGCATATAGTAGATCATGTAGAATCACGAGGCTTCTTTTTCTATTTCGGATGCCACTGCATTTAGGGGGAAGGTTTACTGTTCAGAAGCTCAAATACAGTGGTGGCAGTGCTTACTGATGCCTCACATGCCTGTAGCATTCTTCAGCAGGAAGCGAAGGCAGACGTGCCTTCCTTTGACGTGCCAGGTTTGCAGTGTGTAAGGAGGATGGGTTTCTGCAGTGGCTGGGCAGCGGTTACCGCCTCTTTGTGAGCGGAGCGGACTCCTGCAGGTTCTCACACAGCCCGTGCTGTTGTGACCTTGCTGAAAGCGCAGCAAAACTAGAGTAAGCAGAGGGCTGCATCCCACTGTCACAGTGAAAGGCTTTGTAGAAACGTCAGCCTGCCAGGAGGCTCCTCAAGAGAACAACCATGCTTACTACATAGTGAGGAGAAGAACATCAGGTGACTGTGCTGTATGTACCCTCATGATAATGTTCTGGCTGTGATGGTCATTTCCTATGCACGCTGCCTTTCGAGTAACGTTAGAAATATTTCTCAAGTTAGTCCTGAAGCAGGAGGAGCTGTTAAATTTAGTCACGGAGGAGAGAAAAGCGGCCAAACTCCCGAACTCACAGAAGCCCTTTTCATGCACTTCTTGTTTACAGCGGTTTTCTTTGCCCTGGGGGCCAGTTCATGGCTCTTCGCACAGCTCTGCTCGTAGAAGAGCGAGTTGACTTTTCATCTCTGCTGTGTACAGTTTCTCACAGTTGTTATTTGGAAGCCATTGTCCTAATGTGAGTCGTGACCTTGGTTTGTTTGGATCTGCGTTTCCACCCTCTGCGTTGTGTTGCCTTGCTTTTCAGCTGAAACACGAGCTTGCTTTCCCTTTGTTCTTCCTGTCCTTCATCCCGAGGATGTTTTACAGAAAAGGGGAGGTGTCTTTTAAAAACATGTCGTTTAGGTTTGTGCTATAGAACAACATCCTGCCAGCAAACAAAATAGCAGTGAGGCGTGTCTCACTATTCGCATATCGAGGTGTTTCCTTTGGTTTAGCACGTAATAAGGTTGCCACATCAGCCGTACTCCGTGTTTCTCCTGTGAGCTGAAAATTACACAGGTTTTTAATTGCGAGGAAAGGTGGGAAGTCCTAACAGAGATCTACTTGGCCTCTCTTTTAAAACTCTTTTTTTTTTTTACTAACTGTTTTCCTATGCATTAAATGTCTGTTCCTAGATGTGTGTGTGAATGCCGATGTATCTGGTAGGCACCTACTACAGTCTATGCAGCCCAAGTGCCTACAGCGAATGTACTGCTTGGTTTTTTCTTCATGTGCTAAATTTTCCACTTACCTTACAACTGATACGTATCTATGAAAGCGTGTAATTGTTTGTAAACGAGCGTTCTTCCCCTTCCTGTGCCCCAGTTTTGTCATGATTGGTGATACATTTTAGTTCTTGAAGCTTTCTGTCCTCTACACTCCAAGCACTTCTCCATTTACCACGTGGCTGGCTTTCTTTGTGAAAGGAAGTCAGAAATTTGTCCCTGTAGCAGATTTATCTTCAAGCAACTGAGTTAAAATAAATTAATCCGAGAACACTTGGCCTTGTAAACATCCTTATTTAAGTAGCTCTTTTTAATTGGCTAATAAAACATTAACCTTGCTCCTGTCAGACTAACTATGTCTGACAAGAGGTTTCTCAGCTAATTCAAATGAATGTAGTATTAAGCTTTTAAATGGTGCATCACTGAGCATTATGGGATAAGAACGATGTGACGTTGTGAGGAATGGCACTGAGAAAGGAAAGCTCCTGTGCACATAGTCCTGATGCTTTATACGTGCAACTCGAATATAGTTCTTGCAGTGAGCATGTTAAATGCAGAATATGATAAATTAGAAGTGGCTGCCACTAACTTGTTTTACATTGTTGTTTAGAATCATAAGCAGAGATGGTATTCTTGCCTTACTAGGATTTTACTGGTTAACTTTTATATTGTACAGAAACTTTTTTGGATATACACATCAGATAGTGGTCTGTCTTTGTAGTACCCATACACCGCCCTTTGTCCTTTCAGGCCAGATTTCTTCTGCGTAGAGACACAAGTTGGCTGTTTGGAGTTGTTTTTTTGGGTTTTTTTTTTTTTTTTTGAGCTTTTCTTATTTGTAAAAATTGGAAGACTTGTCTGGTACTGAATTAATACAGAAAATGCTGCTTTACCTTGAAGCTCTAATTCATTCTTTGTAAATCATCTCCGGCTCAGTGTTGTTCTTGTCTAAATGTTTCCTGTATCAAGCACCACGGAGGGCAGAAGGTGGAGTCTCCTGCTACAGAGAGAGGATGTAGTCTCCTGCTAAGAGAACCAAACTCAGCTTGGAAAGGCTGGGCGCTTCTATGGCTGATGAATTCAAGAACTGGTATATGTGATAGAGGAAGGGTAGGAGAGCCAGGTCAAACCGTGTCCATGCACAGCTTGATCTGAGTGTTTTGAACGTGTCCTCCCCTGTTGTTGCTGTGTTCTTTGTCAGAACCTTTGGTCCTGCAGCCCTGTCCCAGCACGCAGGCTGTGAATGATGTGGTTGTATTCTAGTGTATTCTCACTGGGCTTTTTACATTTTTATTGCAAAGTAACATCCATACGGATATGTATTAATGATGGTTCCGGGGTCATATTTATTTTGATCACTTGTATTTTGTATTTCTCTTTCTTAAAATTTTGTCTTGAAAGAAATTCATGAAATACGTGGCAAACTCTGGTACTGCAATAAAATTTCATTCCAGAACACGTGAAATCACTGCTTCAAATTCATATGAGGACTTATGGGCTGCCTTGTCCTGGATTGAGCATTTCTGTGTCTTAAATGGGAGCAAGTTTATTACAGTAATTTAGCTAAAACTTTATCAAGCTATTTATTATAGTAAAGTTCAATTGTGATTCCCTTGCATAACATTTTCTGAAGTTTTATCAGAACGTTTCTCGAATTGTTTCCCCCCTTACCTCTTTCTGTTGTTCCTGGCTTGTAAAATCCAGCATTGGTGGAGTTTGAAGGAGCTTATCTTGTGCTTCTAGCTCTTGTTTGAAGAGGTGAAACACGCACAGATTTGGTCTAGAGTTGCAGGAGGGGGTGCGTGCAGGTAAGAGGCCGCGTACGGTCACACGTACACGTTTCTTTAGAACCTCAGAACTGCTGTCCTTGGAAAAACTACCAATACTTACAGTTCCAAGATAAAAACACTCGTCAGAATGTTACTGTTTGCACTGCACCTTTTGCATGTGCTGCAGGGAAACTTTTCAGAGCAAACGGACGATTTCCCACACAGCTGTAAGGGTTTATCTGGGCGTTAATGCAGTATGAAGGACTGTTCTGCTGAAGCCCTGGTGGTGAGGTTTATGCTGGGAGCTTGCTTGGTAAGAAGTATGTGTCTGCTGGTTTAAAATAGAATGGAAAGTGGCATTAAAGGTGAACTTTTCCTTTAGAAAGCACTGAGTTGCAGTGGTGCGCTGCTGTGTGTTGACGCGTCGCACGCTGTGCATAGTGCTAGCGCAGCCCTGCGAGTGGTGGGGGTTGCAGGTAACTGCTTAGAAAGCAAAAGGGATGAAACTGAAGCTGCTTTTAAAAAGAAGGCATGTGGCTGCTCCTAAGGTATGTTGCTGGCCGGCGCTGAAGCTGGAATCCAATCTTGTTCCATGGGTGTTAATTTTGGACTTGTTGCTCTATTTCGAACTGCACAGGACTTGCAGCCCTGTGATGATATTCTTGCAGATAAAAGTAATGCACAGGCAGCTGTTCACCGAGGTTAGAGACATGCAATGACTGCACGTTGCCTCTGTTACGATGGTGTGGTGGATGGCAGAGTGCTTTCCTGCGCTGTTCCTCTGCCTGCCCTTGGTGCTGCCTGATCTGAGTCTGCAGATTGCTGCGTTAGTCCTCAAAAATATATCCAAAAGTATTTGGGGAGGGTTTTATTCCCGCATGTTGTTGGTGTTGAGTACCTGCACTCCTGGTAACTGCGCACAGAAATGGTTTGCTGCTGCTGAACTCGGATCACTTGGCCTCTGCAGCCGACACCAAACGTCCTGCATAGAGCAGAGCTGCTGCACTGAGCCTTGCCTTAGTCATTAACATCTCCCATAGGAACGTGGAGTTAGACTTTTTAATGAAAAATACTGTGTTCCTTTTTGGCTTTTTTTTTTCTTGACCGTGTGAGCGTTGAAGACTGCTGTGTTCTCTTTAATTGTCCTTAAGTTAAAACATACTAAGCCACGTCGTGACTCCTCTTGCACAGTGGGCTTTGATTTATTCTAAGTATTCAGTACAGTTCCTCAACGTGATGTTAATGGTTTGGTACTTTTGCATCTAATTCAACATCTTGGGAGCTGATTCTTGTTGTTAGCCTCGTTCTGTCTTGCTTTTTGCCTGATTTTTTTCAGAACTGGAAGGCATTTTTTTCCAGGTGTGTGTGTGTGTGTGTATATGTGTGTAGGCAAGCTATTGGGGTCCTGCAAAGCGATGCAGATCTTGGAATAACAATATTTTGTCTCAATTCTTTGTACATAAATAAAGATTTAGTATAAGTACAGGTACTGTTGGAGACTTGCTTTTGAGGTCCTTATACCGATGAATTCGAAGAGGCACCCCCTTGTAACCTGTATTGTATAGCTTTAAAACATGACTTGATGGATGCGTATTAGAGCTGTATAAGCAACTAATAAACATTATTGTTTGTATTAAGATGGATAACTTACCTCGTTTTACTTCATTTTAGATGACCCATAGCGTTTTCAGAGCAGGTTTGCCAATTTTCTCTGTGTGTGTGTGTATATATATGGAAACATTCACGTATGTGTGCATGTACAATGGTAAGTGTGCCCTTACTGTTGCACGGTACGGGGCTTTCTCGTGCCTTTAGAAAGTAGTTGGTTGTAAATCCAATTGCTTTGTAGATTGAGAAGTGTTTGTTTTTGAAAGGCTTTGAGCAATGCTTTTAACAATGTGTTTGAGCACCAGGTGTCCCTGTTGGTTGCAGATTGCTGTAAGCAGCGTGCTCCTGTCAGTGGGTAGTGGACAAACCCAAATCTCATTTGCTGCGAGGTGCTACAGGTGCTGTAATATTTACACTGTACTAAGTAGACGAGCTGGTAAACGAAGCCGTGAACTTCACTTGATGCATGAATCTTCATAAGAACTTTTGAGATCTTATTTTTTCCATCCAGACTTCTAAAAAAGAAGGATGAATTTCGTTAAGGGCACGCTTACAGACAAGGAGAAAGCAGCTTTCCAAAGCACGTTTGTTTATTCAATTTTCTCTCCCCACAGAGCTGCTTTGGCCTGTCAGCCAGGTGCATGAGGGAGAACTCGAGACAGCTGGGAGAGTATAGTAACGAATTGCCACTTGTGTGCTGCCTGTGCCTGCTGACAGCTAACAGCATGGACAAGACAGAATTGTTCCTTTAGCTTTTTTACAGGGCCTCAGAAACCCACGTACCCATCCTCTCTCCTCTGCCCAGACCCCTACGTGCTGCTCGTCGCCTCCGCACCTTAGCATCAAAATGAACCTGTGCCATCGCTTCTGCAAGAGACAAGGTGGTGGCTTCAAACCAGCTGGTTTGATACAGAATGCTGTGGGCAGCAGGTGTAAAGCTTTTCATCCGCTGCGGATCAGGAACATTGTCAGTGCAAAGCTTTCGAGTAACTGAGTAATGACAGAAATACCGGCTGGGATGGGGTAGAGGTTTATGGAGACACAGCTAGTGCTGCTGTTGTTGTTCTGCTTCTCGGAGATGGGATCCAAGTCTGGATCAAACCCAGAATTATTGGGCGTTTCCATGCACCAGCCTCTGTGTCCTGCTCTGTGCTCCAGTTCCAAAGCCCCTGTGAATGGGCTCTGCAGCCGCTGCTTGTCTGGCTCCTCCTGGGCTGCTTCTTTCCAGCTAGGCCAGATGGGGGCAGGATGCTCCTTTTTATTGCAAATCCTTTTAAAAAAAAAAAAAAAAAAAAGCTTCCAGCTGGAAGTAGTTGAGCTATCCCCAAGGTGCCCAGGTGCTTCAAGCCTGTGCTGCCACCAAAAGAAATCCCTTTCCCTTCTGTCCCTCACAGCACCACTTGCGTACTTGAGCGCCAAAGATGGGAGACCTAAATCTGTGATAAAACGACTTTTATTTGTAATCTGCTGCAATCTGTTTCTCTGTGTTGTTCAGGCTGTTCCGACAGGCTTTCCAGCATGGGCAAGAGGTAGAAATAGGTGGTGAGGATTGGAGGGCGGAGGCTCCATGGAACAGAGGAGCTGGGGCTGCTGGGAGTCACCTATACCTGCCTTTAGGAAAGCGGATCCCCCCCCCCCCTTTCACCTACAGGGTCATTTTGGTTAATTTAGGTAATTCCTGTGCCCTGATATAGGGGCTTGCTGCTAAACCCAGGCACAGAAGGTGTGTCACCACGGGCAGAACACTGCGCTCAGCATCTTGCTTTGGGCAAACAAGGGAAGTTTTGTATGGAGAGACAGGAATATGTTAGACTCATCTTCTGCTGTCTGATCCCAATGTGGCTGCTGTTAGCCCTGGTCCATTGGCACCAGTAGGTGCAGCCAAGGGCAGCAGACCTCGAGGTGAACAAGAGGCAGCTCCATGCAGCATTCGTTCTGTCTCTTTGAGGCAGGCAAGGAACTCGCTTTGTGCTTGCTGGCTGCCCTTGTACGTGTGCAACATGTCTTGTAACTTGACATCATTTATTACCTTCTGCAATAAGTGAAGTGCTACAGCAGCCGGGTGAAGGAGGTGACTTCTTCTCTTGGGCAGTTGCTCAATTTACGGGGCATTTAATTGCTCCCTGAGAACCAAATCCACTGCTGGTACTGTAGGCTCATGCCTGTTGTATTTAACTCAAGCTTTGAGTTACACAGGCTTTCTCTTCAGTTCAGCCACACCTGCAGTTTTTCATCTTTCTCAAGCATTTGGGGTGGAACTCCTGCTCAGTGCTGAGCTTCTCCCTTATGGCAGGGCTAGAGCAGACCGTGCTCTGCTTCAGCTCCTTCCTTCCTCAGGAACACGCACCACATGCTGAAGCTGTGATTGCTTGGATGATTTCCATGTGCTTCTGCAGGCTTTCTTTGCAATGCCTTAAGCTTCAAGCAACCGCAGCCTCCCACAGCAGGGAGCTCTGCTCAACACTGGAAGTCACGTGCTTGAATTTAACGTCGAAGGCAAAAAAAGATCAGCAAACAAAAATATTTATTCCACACGTGTTGTTCCATAACTCTGTGGGTTAGAGCACTTCTGCAGGGGTTCCCTTGCTTTTGAATCTCTACAGCACAGTGCTAGAACCAAAGGTGATGAACTGCAGTGCGAAGCACTTGAGCTTGATGTAGCCATGCCTGCATTATGCCTCATTTTTAGAAGCCGAGCACAAGCTCAAGCACAAGAAGCTGTGTCACAAGAGGTTTCCACACCTGGATGAGCCATCTCCTTCTCTGAATTGTTTCTTATGCAGCATCAGTGCCATCGTGTTCTGCTCAGTGCCATGAGCAGCCATGTCTCCTCTGCCTGGTGCTGGGGCTGGCTTGCTGACGGCCACCGGGTGCAGAGCATCTCTGCCAGAGCCGGGGCAGTTCTGCAGCTGCTTCTGTCCATCCACCCTCATAATGCTGCTTTATAAAAAGACCCATGAAGTCATCAGTGTGTAGCCTCCCACGTAATCGTTTTCAAGAAAATGAGCTGAAAGTCTGCAAGACTCATTGCAAATTTTAACTAGTACAGATTTCCTCCTCCTTGCTTCCCTATGGTACAGGAAAGCTGGGTCAATGAGCTGCATCACCGAGCCTCTCCCAGAGGAGTGAGGAGAGATGGAGAGATCAGGATGGGACAGCAGGACCATCGCCCACACTGGTGGTGCGAGTGGGCAGGGACAACTGTGTGCTGTGGGGTGAGGAGAAGGATGGGGCTTACCCCAATGCATGGACAGAGCTAAGGGTGTGCATTCTTGAGCCTGATGGCATGGTACCCAGTGCTGAAAATGTTGTGCAGTGAAGGGTGAAGACGTTAAATCATCTTCTAGGCACTGAATTTTGGGCTTGCGTGTTTTTCTTCCCGATTGTTCCTTTTTGTTCCATCTTTGGTGTGAATTATTTTGGTAAAATCACCATCTACGTCACCGAGGGATCGTCACTGGAGGACTTCAGTTTCCAGAAGTTAATGTTAGCTCGTGAGCTCTTGCACACGATACTGGAGTCTATTGCTCTTAGTACAGAGGGGCGTAACAGCAGATGAGTTAAATATTATTTGTGGCGGTGCCGTTCCTTAACGCAATGAACGTGACTTTACTGACTGTACGAGTGAAGGGGTCATTTCATTGCCTAGTGCCACTGCAGAGGTGAGCAATACGAGCAACAGAGGCTTCCTTGTGGCTGGTTAGCGCTGATTATAACAGGCCAGAGGATTTCTCATGGTGGCTGTTGCATTAATGACCTTTGTGTTGTGTTAATGACCTTTCATGGAGCGTTCTGCCACCGGGAATTGCTTCTGCAAAGTATTGCTGGCCACGGCTTACGACTCTGAATCAATTTTATGGACTACTGCGGATTGTGTTTCAGGATAGGAGATACCATCCCAGCAATGCAAGTTAGGAATGCCAAGCATGTTGCAGTCTTTCCCCTTCATTTTACAGTTGGAGGTGTTGGTAACCTCCCATAGAAAAGTGCTAAAAGAGCAGAGGAAAAAAAGAGAAATTTCCAAGAACAGCTCTTGAAGGCACTGGTTACCATTTACTAAAGTCCATAACATTGAAATTGAGACGTGCTGCTGTCACTAATATGCAGGCCATCACTTTGAAAGAAGCTCTTATCAGGCCGTGCCCTTCATTAGCCAGTTACCCAGTTGGCATCTTTTGGGTTAAGGAGACTCAATGTCCATGAGTTGTACGCTGATGGGAAGATGTAATGATTTGTGCATCTCTCTGGGACCAGAGCTCTATGCAGCATACTGATCTTGACGTTTTCTGGCAGTTCTTGTGGTCGTGCCCTTCAATGACTCCTTTAGAGCGTTCAGCCTTTAGACCGTTGCCTTAATTTCACCTTTCTATTCCTTGTTCAAGTTTTTGGAAAAAAAAGCGTGCCCTTGGTGAAAAAAGATATTGGGGCCTAAAACTGGAATATTATTTTTATTCCCTCCATTCTCCCATGAATCAGGAATATCAGTGCAGTTGTTGTACTGAAAAGGCAGCAGTGAAGATGTCAGAGTTGAGGGTCTGATTGTGATTTCTGCTGAAGGCAAGGAGTGTGTTCAGCTCTGTCCCTGCATCTCACATGACCTCTGGCAGGAACCACCTTCACACAGTGGTTGTTTCTGTCCATCCGTTTATCTATTGCTGCTGGGATGATGTGGAAAGTTGGCAATGCTGTTTAAAGCCACATGAAACTTTCCTGCTGCCAAGCTTCGTTAGAAATAGACTTTATGCGATGACAATAACTGATCTGAATGTGGACTGGGATATAAATGAACTTGGACTGATTTGTGCTTTCTCAAGAAGTTGTTTCAGCTCATTCCATAAGAAACCACAGAAAAGCTTCTGAATTCACTGTGTCTGCTCAATGTGCTAAGCAGCTGGGGGAGAAATACAAGTGTATTGAAATCAGTGGTAGGTTTGAGAAGTCCCAGCAGCACTACATGGGCAGGCTGTGACAAAGCTGGGCCGTGCTGCTTTGTGACCGTTGAGCAGGGCCAGCAAGACATGATTTCTTCCTTCAGCAAGTTAAGTACAATCCTAGCGTGCTTAAGGGAGTGAAAGGAAAAGAGATCATCAGTGCCAAGGAAGAGTGGGCACTGAAAAGGAGGTGTGTTGGAGTGGAGCCCTCGTCCCACCCTGTTCATACAAAGGGAGAAGAATTACTTGCTGATGATGCACCTGCATGACCCAGAGGTTCTCTGCCCTCCAGTTGGAGCAGTCCTGCTGCTGCACCTCTTCCCCTCTGCAGCTGCTGACTTGTGGCTGTGGCTGTAAATTACCCGTTGGTTTGCTTGTAAAGCAACAGCTACAGCTCTCGGAGTAGTTGCTGCAAGCTGGTGACTTACAGCAATGGTAATAATCATGACAAAGTTTGTGAAAAGAGCTGTGTTATCTTTACTGCGTAACAGCGAGACAGAGACTTGCCAAAGGGATAAGTGCTGGAGACGGGGTAAGAACTGAAATTCTGGCTGCCAGACATGGCTTTTCACTGGGATTTACAGTTGGTGTTTGTACCTCTCTTCTAAAAATACATAAGTTTATTTATCTTATAAATAGAAGGAAGGAGAAAAGATCTGAAAAGAATCTCCCCTTCCTTTCCCAGTTCACACCAACATAATATTCTGAAAGCTGGAAATTCTGAGTGACACATGAAAGACTTGTGTGCTGCATCTAAGCTTACCCCATAAGCTCATGCTAGCAAACTTGATCAGCGCAATGAGAGCCGGTTTTGAATCCCTGAAGATATCATCAATGTATCTTTGTGCTTGATGCCTACCTGCAAAGCCTTGTTGCTGTCTTGAGAACGTTAGCAGGAGAATTTAAGCCCAGAACAGTGGAAGCTGTGACAGATACTGTCAAGGGAGAAAACTGCCCTTCGTGGAATGGGCAAATTGAGCTGGGAAAAACCAAAGAGGCTGCTGCTGGCTGCTAATGAGGCATGAATGTCTCATGGCAATATACTGCATCTTTTACACTATGGTTTTATATCTGCAGCGTTTTTTTTTCTGTATTTTATATTCATTTTTTAAGTTTCTACGACTGTTTGGACAGCTGGTTTGCGATGCATTCGTGCATCTGAAAAGAAGTTGTGAGGTGAAGGAGGAAGTGAAACACCATGCTGTTTTGGGGGTTTTTATTACTCATGCTCTTCTACTAGAAATTTGAGTCCTGTATCCAGTGACCACCAAACGCTGGGTTAATGCTTATTTGGATTTTCTTTTGCAGCTTGGACCTGTCAGAAAAAAAGCAGTGACTGCAGTTTCACCAATGTCTTGACAATGGTGGTGGGTAGTGAACAAACGTTGTGTCATGTAGACACATTGCCTAACAATCTGACCAGTGAAACTGCATCTCCTTGTCTCAGAAACACCAGGAAGGATGAAATTAGTTCTGGTTTCACACCAGTATTCCCCTCCTTGCCCCTCTTCCTGCAAAGGCTTTTTGACTCAAGGCAACGTGCAAAGCGGTCGCTTTCAGGAGCGTATTAACCTGTCAGTATCAAAAAATAAACAAGAAAATAAGACACTGTAGATGACTTAATCGTGGCATTTTGATTGCATTGCCTCTAGGTATATTATTTGTTATGATCTAATCTTTTCTATTAATACTTGAAGAAAGATGATCAGCGGCACAACAGTAAAAAGCGAAGCTCATCTGTTTAGAACATGTATCCTTTCCTTCAAACATCCAACCAACCACTTCTCCAACACATCCATCAAAAATCCACATTTACAAATATTTGTCTGGGTTGGCTGGCTGCTGGACATTAAGAAGAGGCTGTCACTGTGGTATGCAAAACGACATGTTTTTATTTGGTTGTTTTTATTTTTTTTTTTTACAAATGTATGGGCATTGCAGATGGCAAAGAACAGGAGCAAGAGAAGGTTCTCTTTGTGTCCTTTGTTTTTGTTCTGTTTTTAGATTTCCAGTGAGTTAATTAGTCAGCTGTTAATGAATTACAAAAACATGCGTAATTAGATACTGACTCCCCTCCTGTGTTCTGGGATCAGCACAAAACAGGGAGCCTGACTCACTTGTTAGTCATTTTGAAACAATTACAAGAAAGCGATGCTTGCACATGTGTCTGCGCTATGGTTTGCACCAGACTGGTATTTTAAAAGAGAAATGCATTGCTATATCTCTCACATTTTGTATCCCCATCTGTAGATTTTGAACCTGCACCTGCAGCTAATTGAAAGGAAACTTAGCTGAACCATCAGAAATGCACAAGTTCAACTTACTGGCATAAGCTTTCCTTTCCTCGAATATAGCTATGTCCTCGTGATGTGGCTTTTGCATAATTCTAAAATGATATGTCGCTTTTATCACATGAGTAGAAAGGAAAATAGGGCAGATATTGAGAAATGAAGAAGTTTAGTCTTGTAAGAGTGCCTTTCCTTTGCTTGTACTCTTAAAACCGTGTCTCAGTTACTAGGCTGAGGAGATGCACTACTACACTGTAGAGATGTGTGGTATGTATTCATTCCAAGTGCAGGTATTTCTTAGCTTGAGCAATGCAATACTGCCAAGTTAAGCAGCACACAGATTCAGAACTCAGACCCTGACGATGCCTTGCTCATGTGCTTCTGATATCGTAGTGAGTAAAATCCATGGAGGTTTCCTAAACTTTGGGAAAGCTCCCTTAGCTATTTCTGTCCTGGCACGGATCAGTACCTTTGCACCCTGGCTTCATCATTGAGTTCATTCCAAATCTAGAAACCATGGATAGTCAAGCCTGTAAGGGCTCTCAATCTGCTAAGCATTCTTTGGGAAAAAATACAGGGTAACGATCTACCTCAGTATTCATGCAGACATTGGTGTCTTCACTCTGTGCTGGCACTTGCAGCATGCATACCTTAGTGATGTGACTACTGCTATTTGTAACAGGTCATGGTTAACACACCCAATAACCATGGGGACTCTCTCCCACCTCTTAAGAAACTGTAAGAAAAACTGAATAAAAGTAAGTCCTCCTAACAACATCCGTAGGGAAATCAAGATTTTAAATTCAGTCCCTTCCAGCTCTCTCTTCTTATAGCCTTCTTTACGCAGCGAATGATGAATGCTAAGGTAAAGGCATGATGTGACAAGGAAAACCTCTTACCTATCTTCCTTTTCCCACCCCTTCCCATTCTCATTATTAGTGGATTTTTTGTCTCACATTTTCTACACCAGTCTCCTCTACCATGTGGAGCCCTGGAGTGCAAATGCAAATACTGCTCGAGGGTCTCCCAGCAGAGACTGCTGACAGCAGGAATTGTTTTAATTTCAAGGCTCTGGTGTCGTGATCTTTGGCTAAAGCTTTCTTCCCAGAATAAATGGATTTCATGCTTATGGCTTCTTGATTGTCACAACATCTTCAGGTTGAATGTCAGTGTCTTGCAGACTGTGCATCAGAAGCTAATGTACATTTCATGTCTTACAGTCTATGGTGCACTTTTAGATGTTTTGATGGAGATGGCAGTCCAAGGGAAATTTTTAGATACCTGATCAGCTTAGGCTAGAGTCCCATAAATGCTGAAGTCCACTTTTTTTTTTTCTCCCAACTTTTCTGTGCAAAATGTGGTAGGCAGGAAGGAAAGGTGAAGAGAATGAAAAGCAAGCTGATAATAATAGTCCAAAAATAGAGACAACGGCATGAAGATGTATTAAAATGTGTCCTTTTTCAATGATAGAATGTTTGTTAAGTCCGGGTGGTCTACTGATTAACTCAGGGGGTTAAATATAGCAGTTCTGATGTCAGTAAGCTTATCCACACAAAGGGCAAGACAGAGAGAAGCCAAAGAAATCTCCAGCACTACAGATTTCCTGTGTATTTTCAGTCAAACAGATGTAAGGATGGATAGAAGGTCTTTTGCATCAAGAAGTCTTCTCTTTCAAGGAGCAATTGCCAGCTTGCAGTGATCTGTACTGCCTGACCTTCATGATGCAGGATCCAGACTTGGATAATTAACATTCTTCTAAAATCTAACGTGGAATCTAAAGAGTGATGCACTGTAAGAGAAATAGAAGGGAATGAATGATCAAGCCAATACAGAAACGTTACTGAGGGCTGGTTGTAGTAAGCTACGTGGGTGTTTTGTAGGAGTGGGTGTTTACAGTGTGGTTGCCCTTTAGTCCTTACATATTTATCCTCTGTATTTCGTCCTCGGTATTGATCAGGCTCCAGGATTATGTTACGTATTTCTCATAGTTGGAATGCTGCCTCCCAAAAGGAACTTGAAAAGGCTCCAACCGAGATTCTAGGGAAAAGAAACAAAAAAAAGCAGTGTTTTTGTGTGTGAATGCTGTGTGGGGTTAGGGGAGTGAGTATATATAGGTTGTTTTTTCATTGCTCTTTTATTATACAGCTACTAATTAAATCAAGAGAAGGTTGCACGCTATTTCCTTCCTTTCTCCCTGCCAGCAGTGATTACTGTTCAGTAAGTACTTAATGACTGAATTTTATATTTAAAAGTGCTAAGAAGAAGAAAATATTTTCTGCTTTAAAATCTTGGGCAATTTAAATGCAAAACATCTTCCTCTGCCTTACTCATCTTGCACCGTTCTGAAGTTTTAGTTCAAACTGCTGAGCACATGCATATGTATGTACTGTAGGTAAAGCAGCCTGGCCCGGTGTGCCAACCTGTATCCAACTTGCCATGCTCTTATCTCCCAGCAGAACTTTGGTATTGCCTTTGAAACGCTTGTTCTCTGAAAAGTCAGGCTCAGGCTGCTGTTCTCCAAATACTCCAGCAAACAGCAGCTTGAAATCCAAGTTGCAGACATCATTTTTCACTGTAAGTGGAAGCAATAAAAAAAAATAATATTAACCATTTTTCTTCCATTTACCTCATGCATGTTCCACTTCAACAAGTGATACTTGCTGGTATTCCAATATGAATATGTATCACTGGAATACATTCTAACAGTTCTAAGAAGCGAATGGTAGGATAAGTAACAGCTAGCATAGTAGTTATTCACTTCTCCACAGTGAAGATACATTTACATGTGTTTATGTGTTATAAATAAATACAGAATAACTTATCTATATTTAGGCATGTGTGTAAATATCCACTTATTGTTGAGTCGTAGGTAAACAAGTAAATGAATGCTAAAGCTTCACCAAAAAAGAAGTTGTGGGGTTGGGTGGAAATCATGGAAAACGTAGTTTGTTGGTCCCTGAGACATGGAGCTAAGGAGCAGAATGCCAAATACAAAGGTGTTGCTTGACACATCTAATCAAAGCAGGAGTTTGGAGAAAAATGACTCCATGAGTTATTTCAGGGATGCACACACACAGAACTGGATTACGGAGCAAGAGATGAGGCTGCCGTTCTTCTAGTGGAAATCCATTAACAAGCTATAATAAATTTCTGGGCATCTTCAAGAGGTATTAAAAAACTGAAGGATTTTTCTATAAACAGAAACAATATTAAACGGAGGAAGGATTACCCAGTAAAGCAAAATGCAAATAACTGAAAGCGCATAGCTTGCTTAAAGGAGAAAGCCAAGGACATCCAGCCCAGCAAAATGTATAAAGTCCTTGGGAGCAGTAAATGAGACGTGACATTTCATGTGGATATAAATATTAACTTCTGGAAAGAGTTAAGGAACAAGAAGGTGTCTCTTGTGGGCTTTTGACAATTACTTATTGAATTATGTGATGCGGTACACAAAAAGAGAAGATGAGTGTTGGTATTGGCTTTTAAATGCACCTCCTTAAAGAGCTAAAGCAATCCTGTAATGACGGTTTGAAGTCCAGACTCCTCTCTCCTTCCCCTGATGTTTACAGATTCTTGAATTTGGATAACTTTGGTTCAGGTACAATGCGGGAAGTAAATCTGTTTTGTCAGTTCAAACACATTCTTCTGACCAGTTCTGAAAAAACAAAAAAGAAAAAGAATGCATGCTTTTTCCATTAAATTGCCTCAACTTTGCCTCAGGATCCATTTCAGCAGAGACCTGCTGAAGTTCAGTCAAGCTGTGGTATGTTTTTGGTTTCCTCAGGAGCACAGAAGCGCCCAGCTCCCTTTTCTGTCATCTTGCTGAGAACAGGTGGCCTGCTTCGGGGTCACCAAGTATATTTAGGGCTGAAATTGGAGCGGGCTGGAGCCAGATTGGCTGTTCTAGCCACATGCGTCATCAGAGGTTGATGCACCAGGCTCGCTCTCACCCAGCACTGCTCTAGAGGGAAGACTGGAGAGGCTTTGCTCCTAAGGATATTTACCAGATGTTGCTGGTAAGAACATTTAATCACATTTGACTTCTTCTTCTAGATCTTGTCCTAGCTGTTTCTCGATTCTGTAGTTTTTTCAGAGCAGCAGCTGTGCCTTGCCCATGGGACTCAGATTTTCTGTCAGGCTGAGTAACGGACTGGTTGGAAATTGCAGCAAGAGGAAAGGACCTGAAATTGTGCTTTGGAAGTACAGCTGACGGTTGGAATAGTGACGGTTGTATACAGAGGTTCCCTGTATGCAAGATCCTACTGCTGTTCTATACTTGTTCATAAACTTTGGCCTACTTTATCATAGGACAGGACAATGGATTGAGTTGTCCTTCATTTGTTTTAATAGTTAATACTTTGGTTTAACATTTCCTTTTTTCTTTTCTTTTTCGTAATTTTTCTCAACACACCAGGACTAAAAAGGGACAGTATTCCATGTTCCTATATTTAACCTGCATTACTAGACTTCACTTGCCTCAGAAGGAATTGCTGTTTAGCCAGCTAAACAAAACCACCTCATCATTTGGTAGTATTAGCTTACACGGCAAGTATCTTTGGACTCAGAACAGCTGTTCCAAAGCCTCATCCCCTCCCAACATTAGAAACAGGGCTGTATTCTCTGGTGGAAAATTGTAACTGTGCCTCAAAGCAAAATCGTTGTGTTAATTAATCAGTTTAGAGGTTTTTGACAGTAATCTGTACATCGTAATTCAGCCAGTGTATGGATCTTTTCCAGGAATGAAGAAATAGAGAGAAAAAAGCTGCGAGTTAAAAGAACCCAAAGCACCTGCATAGGCTAATGCTGGGAAAAGCAGAATTGCCTCATTAACCTAAGGTTGCTTAAAAATATATTTGCAACCTTTTTATACATTGCATTTTTACTTATGAACGAATATAGTAGAGTATGCAGATAAATCTCCCATTCAAACTTGAGTTTTAATAATGCAACATTACATGTAGTAGTGACAGAGAAAATAAAAATCTTCATATAACTTTGTCATAATGAAAAAAATCAAATCACACTTCAAGAAATCTCTTCCTCTGATTTTAATTTTTATTTTTCACTTTTAATTTTCATTGAAACTTAATCCAATGGTTCCTCATTATAATCTGAAACAAAGTAATGGTAGATCCCAGCTTTAATTCTTTCTGTTGTTCAAGTTCTTCCCTCGATTAGCCAATAATGGTGTAATAATCTTGGTAGTTACTAACTGTGACCCATGCACTTTATGAACTTGACTGTTAGCTTTCAGTGGTACTTTCAGTTGTGGGCTAATACTGTATATTCACACTTTCATATCCTGCATCACCAGTGAGCCGGGGAGAGACAGAAGAATACACTCGAAATGGAGGAGGAAGAATATGAGGAAGTTGTGGAGGTAAGAAGGAAATCTGGGAGTAGAATTTATTGTTTTCTGCCTCATGGATGAAAATATTAATTACTTTTCCAAGATACTGCTCATGAACATAAACGGTTACTTGTTGTTTGCTATTTGAAGATTAGGGTATGATTAGATATTTATTACATGGTTTGATCGGTAGAAGACAACAACAACAACAAAAACTTGCTATCAGCAGAGCAAAATCTCTCTGGTTCCTGTCATGGTTTGTGTGTTTAAATAGGGATTGTAACCATTTCACACCCCCATCGCAAGGTTTTGTGGTTACTCTTCTGCATAATTATAGATGCAGGGGGCCATCTCTTTCCCTCTTGGCTTGCCCTCTGTCATCCAATCCACAGATGACTTTGGAAGCCACTCTCTGGCCAGGGTTCTGCCTCTTCCCAGTGCAGTTTTCTCCTACCAATATATCAACTGCCAAGATGAAGCTACACCTAAACCTGTCTGTGCAGCTGTGTCAGGCATTAATTAGATGATTGGCCATTTACACTAACAGTTCTGTGACAAATTACTTAGTCTCAGTGACTGAATTAAAGGAATTCCCAAGAACTAGGGAAACTATAGATTTCTGTGCTACTGGAATAATGAGTTTACTATTAAAAGAGTATATAACATTAACAAAGATTTGTTATTTTATTATTATTATGAAATGAAATTTTGTGTTATGAAATGTGTGATTGTTACAAACTACTCAGCGCTTGTTTGAGGAAAAAAATAAGATCTTGCAAACAGCCATCGCACAACTCTTACCTCCACACCAAACTCACTGGATTGCTGATTTCAGGAAGTATTACAGCACTGGGTCCTGGCTACCAACTTCAAGAAATTCAAATAATGAATTAATTAAGTCCAACAGTTTACCAGCTAAACATGTGCTGGGAAACAAGCATTACCGTTCATGAAGTCCATTTTAATACACACTGCACAACCGAGTCAAAAAGACAGCACTCCTTTGCTGTTTCACGTTTCAAGATAACTTGTGATTGACTTCATGCTTCCTGACTATGGTGTGATCTCTATGACAAAATATTTATCTATTTCTGCCAACGTTTGTTTGTTGATGCTAGAATTACAACAGGTTGGGCTTTATGTCTACACAGGCCTGCTTCATTCTTCCTGTTTTTATTACTATTTTTTTATTTCCAATGACTGCCTTCCGAAAGCAGGTCCCTTGGGCAGACCAACCCCATGCTGCTGTGGTGCTTTCGCAGTGAGAAGTTAGAGGAAACAAGGACGAGAACATTTGGTGCAACTGGCAGCTTAATCCTTTGCAGAGTTTTGTTTGTTGTAAATGAGAGCTCTTCTTTTATGCAAATGCCCTATTTTAAACTTGTAAGCGTTCTATCAGAAATCTGTCTTCTGAAAGGATATCACTGGTGAATAAGAGATGACATGGAGGATTTAAAGACTTTTTTCCTTCTCTGGAGCTCTTAATTTGCGCTGAGCATTGCAGCCATTTGTGAGGTACCAAACAGTGAATGACACAGACGTGTTACAGCTGAATAGCGGTCAGCGTGCAGAAATTACCTCAAAACAGCCAAACAAGAGGTGAAATTACAAGCATGGGCCAGTTATGAGAACCTAGCCGGTTCTGAGGAACAACTGTGAAAAGGCTTCACATTTTAATCAGATTATTTCAGGGACCGATTCCAAGGCATCCGTGGCGCGTGACCTTGAGCAAATCCTTGCAGAGGAGTTTCTCAAAGGTAACATTTTACATTTAACACTGTTACCTTGCTGAACGTCAGCGACCAGCTAAGCACCCTGCGGACAACCTCTCTGCTGCCTACCGCGGCGCTCGGAGCGCAGCTTCACGGGTTTTTGCGTTAGCGAAGCAGCGCGGCCCACCAGCCCCGGCCCGCGCCCCTCAGCGCCGCCGCCATTTGCCGCCAGGGGGGCTGTCCGGGTGGCGGCACGGCGCCACCGTGCGGCCGCCATCTTCGGGGTGTCCTCGGAGGCAGGTGGCGGGGCGGGGCGGCCCTGCGCTCGCGGTTATGAAGAGGCTCCGTCTGCCGCCCAGTCCGACAGTTAATTCTCGTGCATTCGGCTCCCGGCTGCTACGGGGAAAAATGGGAGAGCGAAACCGACAGAGCACTGTGGGCAGTGCTGTAAGCGTTGTTGCCTTTCTTGGGGGAGATCTGCTCTGGGCAGGTGGCACTTCAGTTTGCTCAGGTAAGAGTCGAGCAGCTTTTGCACCGTGAGGGCTGACAGTGCCTTTGTGATGAGAGTCTGAGCCATGCGTGGCAAGAATGGAGTGCCAGCTGGAAACCCTGGTTAAAAAAGTGGAAGAGATGGAAGTCTTCAGGATGGAGAAGGGGGGAAGCTGCTGGCGAAAGGAGGAAGGCTGATGCTTCACCTGCAGATCTGCTTCAGAGCTCTGCCTTAGTTAGGCCGTTGGAGAAAGCCACACAGGTGGCCTTAATCGTCCCATTGTCTGCTGGAAGGGCAGCGTGGCTGTGCACAGCAATCTTGGAGATTTCTGGAATGTGCTGAAGACAAGTTTCTTCATGCAGATGACTGATGAACTATCTAGGGGAGATGCTCTGTTGAACATGCCACTCGAACAGGAAAGAACAGGTGGAAGATGCAAAGGTCAATGGCAGTCTGGGCTGCAGAAACTGCAAGACTGTGGAGTTGAAGATTTGAGAGAAGCAAGCAAGGCAAACAGAATTATAATCACCGATTTCAGAAGGGCAAATTAGAGCCTGCTCAGGACCCTACTTGGGAAGATCTCTTGCGAAAAGCCCAAGAGAACTGGGTTATTCCCCAGAATGATTTCCTCAGAGCAAAAGAACTGTTCATTCCAATGTGCAGAAACCAAGTGAAGGCTGGTATGGATGAACAAGGAGCTCCTGACTGAGTTCAGGCACAAAAAAAGACTACAGAAGGTGGGAACAGGAGCTAAGTACTTGGGAGGAATATAGAGACGTAAGATGTTATGAACTGCATTCCTGTATGCATGGGCAAACCAACAAGAGATGTGCAGAGCAGCAAGAAAGTAAGTGTTATCACTAGCAGCTAGAGGGAAGCTAAGAGTGCGGGACTGTAGTTTCAGTGGTCAGAGAATCTCAGCATATTGCTTAATGGTTTTTGTTTTGTTTCTGTTTTTGCATCAGTTTTGGTAAGCCTTGTCCTCTGGTCTTCCAGGTCCCTGATTCCTAGCAGAGATGTGGGAGGGATGTAGTTTCTACAGTGGAGGAAGACAGAGTTAGAGATGACTTACCCCATTGGGATGTATATAGTTCTGGGGGACCAGAGGGAATGGATCAGCGGTGCTGAGGGATCTGGCTGATGCCTACTAAAGGCTACTGTCTATCATCTTCAAAAGTTCATAGTGTTGTGAGGAAGTTCCTGATGATTGGCGGAAGCCTTGTTATGCCCATTTTCAGGAGAGGCAAGAAAGAGGATCCAGGGATAAACAGGTGGTCAACTTGAATCCTTAAGAAGGCTATGGAGAAAATCACCTTAGAAGCCATTTTTAAACACGTGAAGAGCAAAGTGATCGTGAGCAATGAATATTTGTTTCTCAAGGACGAATCATGGCTGACCAGACTTGGTGCTTTTCATTGTAATTTTACTGTGGCTGTTAATGAGGAAAGAACAGGAAATGGTCCATACACTGATTATGGAAAGAGCACTGAAACAGGCTCCCATAATCTCACTAAACTGATGAGGAATGAGCTGGATAAGTGGAGGATAAAGTGGGTGGAAAATTGGCTGACTGCGGCGATCTGAATTCTGATCAGCAGAAGGAATCTAGCTGGCAGCCAGTAATGGCTGAGCTCCTTCAAGGATCTGTGGAGATCCTTGTCTATAGGTAGGAAGCCTTGGAGAGAGAAACCTCTTACAGTCCTTTTGGTATATTGCCCGACATCTGGGAAGTCCTGTTCTTTTGAATGCTTTCTTTCAGTGTGGTCATCGTTGTCTTCTTTCTTATGGATCATTAGATCATGATCCTCCTTTAATTACTTAGGAGGAAGATCAACTAAGGAACATAAGGAAAAAATCCAATCGTTAATGCAAAAAAATTAACAGATCTTCAGGACTTGATAATGTCCTTACGAACTGCGGTCTTGTTTCTCCAGAGGTGTGTTTTTGAAAGTCTTCCTAAGAGAGAGTACAGTTTGCTGTTCTGTATGATCTGTCCTAACAATGATTTTTTTTTCTCCTTTCTTTAATAGTACTACATTGAGGAGACAGTTATTGAGGAGGGTGAACCATATGAGGTAAAGGTTCCTGTGAACTTGAATGTGATTAATATATGCATTAATTACATTATACATGTAATTAATGTGTAATACTAAACTAGCGGCGTTTTGCATTCTGAGGTTCGTTTTTCCATAGCAAGCACATAGGTATCAGGGAACAGTTGCTTTTAATACACTTTATTTCCCCTTCAAGACCCTGCTGTGGGCTGACCAAGAGGACTCCTAGCTTCTTTTGGGTGTCTGTCCCAGCTGTATTCTGGATTTGCATTTGGGATTCAACCTGGATGCGCACTACTGTTTGCTACAGTTTGTTTTCCATCAGGAGGAACTAAGGATGTGTCTGACAGAAAAGGACTATGCCCATTTCGTTCCTGCTCTCTGTCTTGCTGATGCTCTTCCCCTTGCTGCTGCCCAGCAGCTAAATTTGCACAGGAGCTGACAGAATGAAGCAGCAGGTTATGTTATTAGCAAGAAAGACAGGCAGAAAGATTACTTAGGTAGCATATTGTCGAAATCTAATTATTAGTGTTAAAGAAGAACAGAATTATTGAGGATGTGAATTTGGCTAGATGTGTCTGTATGAATAACAGGGACATGCTGCATTATATGCAGCTTGTTAGGAAAAGAAGCACATAAAGATTCTGCCTGAAACTAGTTTGCATGTATCAGTTCTTTTTCCTTTACCTTGAGTAATCTCACTGGAAAGTGGTCATCTGAAGATTTTTCATGTCACTGGTAGCAAATACTTGAGTTACCAAGGAGTTATTACCATAATTTGAAATTCTACTGATAGTATAGATATAAGCAGCTCTTTGCTCTGCTGCCATGAGATATTCTTTATGGCATAGGCTCATGCTGAAACATGAGCTTAGCAGCTCCTTCATAATGAAGGATCTGGTCCCAAAGTTCTACTATAGTTTTAATAAAATATAATGTGATTAATACTGTTTGAGCAAATAATTGAAGACTACACTTTTGAAGAAAGCCTGTCATGTTATTTTTCACCACTGCATTCATCAGGTATTTTAAAATCCAGAGCCAGGCTGGATTTAAAGGGAGCTATAGCGTGACCGTTTCTGTGTCAGATATGCCTCAGATTTTGCAAACAGTATTGTGCAGTGAAGAATCACATACGAGTATGAATGTCTTTTTAGCTAATGCAACTGGGTCAGTTTCCATCAGCTGTAAGTGCAGTCTATGACATCAGCATCATGTGGGCCTGTGAGTTATCATATGAAAATGAGAGGTTTTATTTTTTCATGAAATACTGTGTGTTCAGAAGGAAGCCTCTCCAAGCTTTAGAAACATGTTACAACTTTTCAGGAAAGCGTGTAGCTTCACTACTTTACTATAAACCTAACATCAAGTAATGCTTCTCCAAGGCTTGTCTAGACAGGTTTCAAACTCTGCAGTGCTTTCAGTGCCAAAACTTAAATGAACACTTGCTTATTTGACGTGAGTTGGAAGAGATTAATCTGTTGTGGTGCAGAAGTAACTATTAACATCCTGACGCGTCATTAGCGAAATGTAATTAATGTTCACATAATAAACAACCTTTTTGTAATTTAAGTTTTGTGTATTTGCCAAGTTAATATTTAATGCTTTGGTGTATCTTCTAGTCTACCTCATACTAATGTAAGTAACTATCGTAATCTGAACTTTGTGCGTTCCATTTTAAAGCCTTTGTTTTATTTAAGCTAATTGATTATGAAATAAAGCTTGATACATTGTTATTCAGATAATTTTGGAGCATATTTTTCAGCTGTTACAATTATTTTAACATGCTTTGGATTAGAACCTTAGTATTAAAATTATTGCTTACAGCATGAATATGTTGATAAAGAAGTGTATCGGTGATTTAAATTAATTATGGTCTTCTTTCCAATGGATGCTTGGTCAAATGAATGTATATATGTCTCAACTGTATCTTTGCCATGATTATGATCCGACTAAAATGTATGTTAGTAGAAAAGATGGATCCTAGGCATTTCTTCAGTCAGTTGGTGCATCATAGACTTGCCACAGGATCCCAGAGACTTGGGATCTGCTGTGTCCATCCCTTTCCTTGCACAAGAAGCAGCTAATCTTTTTGGATGACTGTGTGCACCTCTGAGCTGCTTTCTCAGTTTTCAGCGACATCGTTAGGAAACCTGGCTGTGTGATGTCTGCGTCTTCAACACTGAGAGCACTTTCATGCTTTGGTTTTAGTTGCGGGTGGTCGCATCTGAGATCTTCTCATGCCATGGAAGTTACGCATACAGAGCACGGGCAAGAGGAGCCCCCGCTCTTCCAGCTCCTTTGGAGAATAATTGCACCAGTTTGATGCAGAAATCAGCCAGTCGTTTAATTCCTTGTGCTTGTTCAGTTTGGGTGATATATAGTAGGCATTACTGGGTAATCCCAGGAGGAAGTGTCCTGTTTTTCTACACCGTAGGTGGTTCAGGGATAAGAACTGAGCATCCTTCTATATCAGAGGAAGTGAGAAAATGCTTACAATGAAACAGTGATTTATAATTAAAACACATTTATTTTTTTCTCTACTCCCAGGTGGTCACTGAGATCACTGACACCACTAGCACAGAATTCACAGGTCCTACAACCATCACCCGTACGATTGAGTATGAAAAACCTGCTGGTGGGGATGCAGCAACTCCAGTCAGAAAGAAGACGATACGGACAAAAGTGGACACTTCTAAGTTTTTGACACCTTATCTGCAGCACAGCAATAAAATGAAGGACCTGTTCAGTGAGGTGAACTGTCCCATGTCCTTTATTTGTTTAGAAACACCAATTTTGAAAACATCTGATAGGTGTTTGTTGTTGCGCTCCTTTATACTACTATTTTGACTCCATCTGTACTTCACATCGTGATGTGTATTAGTGCTATTTGCTTGAAGTAGGAAGTTTCCTTCTTTCTGTTAGATCATCTCTTGCCTTTTTCCTGCTTAGATGCATCAAGTAATCATTAGACACAAAAGCTTGTGGCAGATGTCTGAAGATTTATCTTAGATGTCAGTTAATAGGTCTCCTGTGCTATCTGACTTAGATGCTTAAGTAAGGAAGATACAGGGGCTGACGTTTATTGAATAGCAATCCTCAGTATTTTTTATAGTAGTATATTTCTCTGTGTATATATCCATTACATTTTTTGTGCACAGTATGTGGGAACAAACACCTACCCAAATTCCTGATATGGTCTACCAAAGTCTGGTATTACTGTCCATTTTACTGTGTTTTTTGAAGGTAGGAAATAACTGTGCTGCCCAGGTGTATGATGGTGCCATACCCTTTTTCCTAAATTTTAATGTGTATTACCTACCATTGCTTGCTGTTGAAAGGTTGTATGAGTTCACAGGTCTAAGATTGCTGTACTCACCTCAAATTTTTCCTTATCTTTGGTCACTGAAACAAGTAACTAAATGTGTCAGTGCGATTTGTGTAATGCAAATAAACTCAGAGGTGATCTAAAACAGGCTAAAGGTAGAAATTGATTTTTTTCTGCTGTCAGATGAAAGAAGATCAGTTGATTCAAAGAAGCGTAATTCTGCAAATATATTTGAGTAATGACAACTTGTATTATTTGGTGATGTGCCCAAAACTCCTATACTGAACCGATGAATACATCAGAATGTTTACATTTCTGCCAGAGCTTTAGCATATGTCTTAATCATATTTGTCATTATTTTCTTTCAGAACAAGTACAAAGAAAAATTTAGAAAAGAAAGAGGAAAGCCATATGCTTCCACAATTGATACCCCAGAAATTCGGAGAATCAAGAAAGTGCAAGACCAGCTCAGTGAGGTAGGTACCAAATGTCTCTTTCCGCAGTTCCAGTCTCCCTTTCAACAATAAACCTCACAATTTGGGAAACTGAAATGCAAAGCATCTTAATTCATTGTACAGTAAGTAGGGAGAATCGAGTCTCTGGGAATAGGAACTCCCAAAGCTGAGTGGGGAGGCACCTAACCAGTGTTCAGGAGATGAGTATCCATTGAATTTTGTACAACACCTGGCTTGGGATATATTGAGGAACCTGATGCAGCAATCCATGTGCTAAAGCTGACTGTGCTGTCAAGCTGGGAATGGTATAACAGCATTAGGATGATTTTGTGCTCTGTCTGCTGGTTTGCCATGGTAGTGTGGCTGCTGTGCTGCTTTTGGGACTGCAGATAGTGTATGGTCTGTGGTAATGGACTGTGAAATTTGGAGATACTGCATAGCATGGGGATTTCTACCTCATTATACAGAGTGGAAGCACTCTTAGGAAGAGCACAGATTATAGGATTACTACCTCTAGCTTGGATTCACAGCTATTGATGGTGTCTCAAAGCTGCATTTCTTTTTCAGTTAATTCACAAAATCTGTTTGTTTCTGTAGGTATTATTTCTAAACAACAGCTAGTCCATGGTAAAGGTCGATCATGTGCTTAAATGCTTTACTGAATACAGATCTTGGATGTTTGCATTATCAAGTGTCAAAATTTCAATATTCTGCTTTTAAAAAAACTTGTCAGTGTCTGCTGTAAATACAAATGTGGTTTGGTATGCACTGGTCTAGGTTAAATACCGCATGGGTGGTGAAGCTGCTCGAACTATTTGCCATGTTGATGAAAAGGCCTGGGATATAGAACATGCGAAGAAGGTATCGCAGCAAGTGAGCAAGGTGAGTGAATTTTGGCTTACCAGAAGGCTTGTGAACATTAATGAATCATGAATTTACTGATAAAAGTGAGATTTTCAGCTCAGGGCACTAATGCGATGTCTGTAGAGCAATTTAGAAGCACAGGGGAAAGACCAGATAAGTTGGTCAAGGCAAGTATAAATATTTTAAATGTTTCCAGTTCATATCTTTAAATGTCACTAGTATGATACATTTCGCTTTGCAAAATATCTTTCCATCAGGCTGTTTATTAACCAGTGTAAACATTTTTTCTAATAAGAGAGTAACCATCCTGCTGATCTTTCTGTCCAGGTGTTATATAAACAGAACTGGGAGGAGAATAAGGACAAGTACTTACTTCCCCCTGATGCCCCAGAGCTTGTAAATGCAATAAAAAATACAGCAATGTTCAGTAAGGTAAGAAGAATCAGTGGTTTAGTCAGCTGAAGTTTAAGAAGCATTCCAAGACAAAGATGAATTCATTCTGTATTCTGGCATTTTTCTGTGTTTAAGAAACTCTATACAGAAGACTGGGAAGGAGACAAAACATTGTTCTATCCATACAATGACAGTCCAGAGCTCAGAAGGGTGGCGCAGGCTCAAAAAGCTCTGAGTGATGTAAGTATCAAAGCCTGGTTGAAAATTGGATCTAGCTACAATGTAACCTGGTAGGCTTCTTGGTCGACTTTGTAACAGCACGGAAGATAAATACACATAGATAGGCACTGATAGGTCTGAGAGCAATGCTATTTCAGCAGAAAAGTATACACTCTTTGTAAGAGTGTGTATTTATTGGCATATTGGTGTTGGATTATGAGTGAAAGGAATAATTTGTTTAAGACCTCAGATAACTTGTATGACCTCAAATATCTCTCAAAATGTGTTGAGAAACTCTCAGGCTTGGCTGTAAGCCCAGCAGCCCAGCTTGCTGGGCCTTGTGAAGGATCTGCAAATCTGTATAACTGTGATAAGAAAACTCAGTAGTTTGTGAGCCGAGCTCAGCATCCTATTTGCTGATACTTAGAAAAAAACAGATGCGTAACTCTTCAACCAAGTATTTCAGGTTTTATATAAAGGTTTCAGGTGTCCATCACTATCAACAGAGTAGTATACTAGAAAACTTCCTTGGGAACTGATTTTTTTTTTTTTTTTTTTGGATGTCTCTTCCCAGGAGACTTTTCCATAGTCCCCCACAACACATTGATTGAAAGAGATTGTAGTTCAGTATCTGTGGACAGAATTACTTTTGTTACTGATGGTGTTAGCAGAGTTGAGATTAAATATAATGTTACTATATTGAAGTGGGAAGTTACTGTAAACATTTACTTTTTTCATATTTCCAGATTGTCTACAAAAAAGGGCACGATGAACGAAAATCTAAATATACTTCTCTGCCAGATCCACCTGATGTGGAGCAAGCCAAGAAAGTGACAAGGCAGCTGAGTGATGTGAGTAGAATGCAGTTCTCTTCCTTCAGTAGAAATTTCCATTTGGAATTAGAGAGGCAATACAGTATCAGAGGGCAGAAGGAAAGACCAGAGCTTAAGATCTCTTTGAGTTTTTAGTAGTGAAAGTCAGCTTTTACACTTTCTTTCTTTTTCAGAGATCTCAGAGAAAATCCTGTCCAGTCTCAAGTGAAAGACAAAATTTCATTCTTATCAGCAAATCTAGGTTTCATAAAACATTTCTGCTTCTGTCATACACACATTAGTCCCTTTTCTTCCTTTTGTAAAAAAAATCCCCTTTAAACATTTACAAGTCAAAGCAATGTAAAACATCCATTCTACTCTTCTCTTCAAAGTAAACAGTGAAATGCAAGTATATATCTGGTTTTTAAATGAATTATTTGCTAGCAAGGAATAATCTGGCTTTGCTGTTAAGTTGGATGTTCAAACATGCCTGGGTTGATGGCAGAGAAAACATTTTAAATGTTCCTTTCACTGTCAGATCATTGTCTCCATCCATATCCCATGCATTCTTAAGTTCATGGGTACTTGTGGAAATTAGATAACCCTTTCCTGACTTGCACACTGAATTAGCAAGTAATATTCAACAGTAAATTCCACAACTGTGTGAGTGACTAGTAGAGGCTGACACCAGTCCTCAGCAATACCTTGTACACGTTGAATAAGTCATATGAACTTTTAAGACAGAAGATTTTAATTCAGTTCAATGTTTAGTTGTGGTAAGGAAGACATGATTGATTTTGTTGCTGTGCAGTGGGAATTACCTGCTGTTTCAGATTAGGGAGTTAGAGTCTCCATTCATGGCTGCAACAAAAACACATAGAAATACTATGGTGAACTCATCAGAAAGGTGACAGAAGATAATATGTTGTTTAGAGAAAATTTCTTGTACCTTAAGGAGCTTAGAAACTAAATTATCTTCAAGAATTTTTTTTTTTTTTTTTCATGGGAGAAGCAAGATCAGTATGATTATTCTGGAAAATTAGTCAAATATAGTCTGCAACCTCTATGTGTATCTCCAAACAATAAAATTCAGAAAAATCTTTTTTTGGCATATATCTTCTTAATCAATGTGATAACAAGTTGTACTTTTTGTGATGAGGGAAGCAACTGTGGTTGAAAGTGCATTTGGAACACTGAGTGAAAACTCAGGAAGATACTTATTTAATTAAACAGACAGTAACTGTCTGTTTAAGTAACTGTTCAAACACTTTAAACTTTATGTTTAAACAGTTTATACTTGATTTCCATGAACCTCAGTACAGTCTGATAGAAATCACTTGTACCAGACAACCCATAAATAGAAAGGACTGTCCATTTATGTCCTATAACAGGTTTCAGAAGCAGTAACAATGAATTCTAGTTTAATTTTGGGGCAATACTATATCCTAATATTATGTGAATAATGAGAAAAAGTAATTCAACTGAAGGAATTTGTTAGTGATATCCCTCAGAGAGGATCTCTTATTAAGCCTTTTGGAAGAGATGACTTATTTAATGTATACATCCCCTCTGGTCAGGGAACTTAACAAAATAAATGAGAACTGAATGATGAGGTGAAGTCATACTTCTCATGATTTCTGACAATGACCAATAAAGTGGTTATCATGCAGACATAAAATAGGAAGCATCTTTAAAAGGAAGACTTTTAAGTGAAAATTGAGCTGGAGATTAAGTATTATTAAGTATTATTTTTTTTATTTCATTACAGGTTATTTACCATGAAGACTATAAAAACAAGATCAAAGGCAAGTGGAGTCAAACTCCATGCTATGATGTTGCAGTTGCAAAAATGAATGCAGAAAATATAAGTATGGTAAGTTAATTCTTCAGAAACTCTTGAGCAACTTTGTTTTCTGTATATCCCAATGTGGCAAATACTGATTCAATTTTCCTACTTCACTTGCTGTATTTCTCTTCTATTTAAGCTACTTCATGGATGGCTGATTTATAATGCAACTGCATTTGATACATTGATGTCTATTTTTCTGTGTTCTTAACAGAAAAAATACCAGGAAGACTTTGAAAATGTGAAAGACCAAATCTACTTTATGCAGACTGAAACCCCAGAATATGAAGCTAATAAGCGAGTTTCGGATAATGTCAGTAAGGTACGTTATTACACCTGCTCCCATCTGCATAGCTTGAGTATAGTTCTGAAGTCAGGACAGTTTGTGCTGAAACTTTTTTGTCAGATGTCATAAATATGTTCTTCTGTGCCTGCCACTCCAGAGCTTTCAGTGATTCCTAGCCATGCTTATGATCCTCTGTACCCATAGTAGCTGTGAAGTAGAATATTTTCCTTCATGGAGATGGAATTTGCTTTGATTTACTACGTTGTGTCATATGGTTTTAGTTGGAATAAATCAATACTGTTAACCAAGACCAGCATAACCTAGCTGAATCTGGCTTCATATTTTCAGTTATTCATCCTTTCTCAGTGTATCTCAGTGATGTCATACTGGCACATTTTTTTGTTACAAATGCTGAATTTGTTTGGCTTCTGCAGTTTCTGTAACGGTATTTGCATCAGCAAAGACAATCTTATGTCATTAACTTTTAAGAATGTGGTTATTCTAATAGGTCAACTGATAGTTAAAAAATCAGAATGCTTGGCAAGGTGCTTTGAGGTCAGGACATCTACTTAATAGCTATCAATTATCTTGCAACCCTGCCTCCCCCCTCATCATCCCTGCACTCCTGTGATCAGAGTGCTTCTCATGGTCCTTTGTCTTTCTGAATCATGAGCTAAAAACAGAGGGAGAACTTTCTGAAAGTTTCCAGAGAATATAAGTTAGCGAGTGTCTGGCTTTTCGTATTGATTTTTAAAACCTCATTATTTTTGTTTTTATTTTTGAAAGATAAAATACAGAGCAGACTATGAGAAGAACAAAGCTGCTGCAGATTATAATGTGCTTCCTGCTACAGAGAACCCATTGCTGAGGCAATTAAAAACTGCAGGAGAAGTACTGAGTGATGTAAGTATTATCAAAATATAGCAGCATGATTTGCAGTCACGTACAGTAAAACTAAAACCAAACTAGTTATTTCTTGACTTCTCCACTGAGTTTCTCAGTATTTTTAGTTTTATAAGCCTAGTATTTTTCAAGAGATACTACTGGCCAGAATAGTATAGCTATATGGAGTCATTTCCCCACAGCTGAGTGTAATGTGTTATGGAGATAGCTAATGATAGTGTAGTTCATTTATAATCCTGTGAAAAATGGATCACAAGATGGCAGTTCTTCCTTAATGCTGAGGAACTTCAACTGCTGTCTGCAGTGATAAAATATGCACTTCTAGGTATTCCTATACACTGTATTGTTAATACCACTTCAAGAATGTATTGGCATTCTTGATTTCTCTCTTGATGTTTTCATCTGCTTGGAAAGACATTTCATATTTCTCAACATCAGACATTCAGAAATGATGAGTCAAACCTTTGTGTCTTTCCCAACAATCCTAGGAGCCACTAAAAAGAATTAAAAAAAAAAATAAATCGCTATTGTAATTTATATTGTAAGTGCGTTTCAGTGCAATCTACTTTATTACCCAACATTATTTTCTTTTGCAGAAATTATACAAAGAAGCCTATGAGCGATCAAAAGGAACAAGCATAAACTACTGTGAAACACCAAAGTTCCAGATTGATAATGTTCTAAAGAATTTTAGTGATGTATGTATTTGAGTTCATATCTTTCTGTACTGATACTCTTGATTGCTTTTCTTTATCAACTTGTGATTATTTTTCCAGGTAAAATACAAAGATGCTTATCAAAAGAATATTTTGGGACACTATTTGGGCAGTTTTGAGGACCCACATCAGATACACTGTATGAAAGTCGAAGCTATGAAGAGCGATGTAAGTGTGGCAGTCATTCTGTTCTTGCCATCGTATTTTATTTTGAAGAAAGCTCAAGTATGTTTTCTTATGGAATGTTGATTTTATCCCTAGAAAAATTACAAAGCGGATTACGAGGAGGAAAAGACAAAATGCTACTTCCCTCAGACCATAACTCAAGAATACGAAGCTATTAAGAAGTTAGAGCAGTGTAAAGATGTAAGTATGGAACAGCAGTGGTTATCAAATAGCCAATGAAATGCAGAGCATCCGCTCTGAGGTGTCTGAAAATTTACAGTGATTCCTGTTAATTGAAATTTGTGAATGTGGCTTTCTTAGCATAAGTGACTTTTAAAAGCCATATTCACCTGTATTTTAGAAGCCTTTTGTGACATCTAGTGATCAAGACAGTTATAACACCATCTATTTTCTAACAAATAAAACTATAAGATTAGAATAGTACCAAAACGAAAAACGACCCTCAAGCACCTGCTTATTTTTTTTATTAAACATATGTTTATATTAATACTCTTATATTACTTCAACATACTTTATTTTATTAATACAAATTGCATTTATTAATACTTGAAAATATTTTAAATGATGTACTATGTGTAATATTTTATATGGTATATAACTTATTGTCTTTTGTAGTATTTACGTACATTTAAAATATTTTGCATTTATACTTTTAAAATACTTTAAAAGTTTATCTGGGCTCTGATTGTGTTAAAAAGTAACATGAGAATCACTGTGCAGGACAGTGCTTATCTACACCATTTCCATAACGCCAGCCATCCCAAGTAATGCTACATCACTATGTCTTATTTAACAAGAAGTTCTGCTTATTTACATTTATCATGAATGTATTTATTGCTTTCTTTCAGCACACCTACAAAAAGCATCCTGATCAAATCAAATTTACTCAAGTGACTGACTCTCCAGTACAGAAGCAAGCAGAGATCAACAGCAAACAGCTGAGTGATGTAAGTGAAGGTACCAAACATGTCACTGCACTCTGAGATTATGCATTTCTGCACTGTGGCCACTTTCCAACTTTAAGAGAATTCCTGAAATGAATATGTAGGTGAATGTGGGTGTATATATATGCACAAACATGGACAAAAACATTTGTGTCCTATTCCAGTGAAAGACCACCTAGAAATCAGATTTAAAAAAAAAAATTCTTTTTAAGAGGGTGTACGTGTCATAGAATCATAGAATCACCAAGATTGAAAAAGACCTCTAAGATTATTCAGTCCAACCATCCACCTACTACCAGTATTTCTCACTAAACCATGCCCCTCAGTACAACATCTAAACGTTTCTTGAACACCTCCAGGGTCGGTGACTCCACCACCTCCTGGGCAGCCCATTCCACTTGGCAAGCACTAGGATTTCATCTCTGTCTTTCTTTTTAAGTGAGATAACATGAAATCCTTAAGTTGTGTCACTCAGTATTACTAAACATTTGCTATCCAAGAATATTATTCTAATAAACTTCTTTATTTATCTTTCTTTGCAGATACTGTATAAATCCAAAGGTGAAGAAATTATTCACAAGTACCACCTCCCACCAGATGTGCCCCAGTTTATCCAGGCTAAAGTTAATGCCTACAATATTAGTGATGTAAGTACATTTCCAGAGCTCTTTATTCAGCATCCATCTTGAAGTGTCTCTTAGAAGCTGTCGATTAAAAATCCACTTCACTTTTTCTTCTAGAACTACTACAAAACGGGATTGGAAGAAATAAAATCAAGAGGATATGATCTAAAACCTGATGCTATTCCTATTCAAGTTGCCAAGGCTGCTAGGCAAGCTGCCAGTGATGTAAGTGTAATTCTTTAAGAAACAGACTAATTCAGAAGAATTTACCTAAACAATGCTTGCAATTGCATTTATTAATGATGTCTAAAGGATAACTTCTTAATATCTTTTTTGAGCATTATTACACTACTACTGGAATTTACACACTTTTTTAATTGATTTTTTTTTTTGCTTCATTGATGTATTTGTATATTTAGAAAAGGTTGTCTAATCATATGAGTTTCTCTGAATGAATAGACTATCTTGCAATCTAGTACATTTAAGAGAAGTCTTAAGGAGTGGGTCACTAGTGAGACTTCCATGAGCGATGGACCTCTGAGATCTCTCTGTCCTTAATTGTTAGCCTGATCACAAATGAGATGAAAGTTTAATCCCTGCCTGAGATTTTCTTCCTTTTTTTTTTTTTTTTTGTAGAGAGCAAATAGTAGCTTTGCTTTAAATTACTTTTTGCTAAGTTGCTATGCTATGCTTACGATGACGTTCTCTGTGTTCTATTGTATTCTAACAGGTTAACTACAAAAAAGCCTATGAACTTGCCAAGGGTAAACTTGTTGGCTTTCAGAGCCTCCAAGATGATCCCAAACTAGTTCATTATATGAAAGTAGCCAAGATGCAGTCTGAGCGAGAGTACAAGAAAGATTATGAGAAAACAAAAACGAAGTACAACACTCCACTGGATATGGTCAATGTTGTTGGTGCCAAGAAGGCTCAAGAGATTGCCAGCAATGCTAATTACAAGAACCTCCTGCACCACTATACTTACTTACCGGATGCCATGAATGTGGAGCTGACCAAAAACATGATGGAGATTCAGAGTGATGTAAGTAAAACCTCCTGCAAACAGAATTTCAAGCAAAAGCTGTGAAGCCTCAGGAGAGGCCCCGCATTGTCTTTTCTCATTCCTAAAGTTTTGCATCTTGTTTTCACTTTATTAGAATGCATACAAAGCAGATTATAATAACTGGATGAAAGGCATTGGTTGGATCCCCATTGGCTCACTAGAAGTAGAAAAAGTTAAAAAAGCTGGAGATGCCTTGAATGAAAAGAAGTATCGTCAGCATCCAGACACCATTAAATTTACAAGTGTGGTGGACTCTCCAGTAATGGTCCAAGCAAAACAGAATACAGTTCAACTCAATGATGTAAGTAAAGAGGGAAGAAGGTCTTATAGTTAAGTAGAGGTATCTACTGAGGAATTGAGCAGAGTTTTAAAAATGGTTTTAAGTACTCCTAGTCTGGAAGAGTTTTTATGTATTGTCCTTATTTTCTTCTCTGATTTTTTGTCCAAGTAATTTCTCAGTATGAGATTGTCAAGCTTTGGGAAATTCACACAGCTTTTTCAGTTCACATTACCTGAGTCTAACCATTTATATTTTAAGTATATTTGAAGTTATGCAAGATTTTCAAGTTGTTGGTGATGTTTTCCCACCTACAATAATGAATGAGTTACAGGATGTCTGATGAATCCCAATCTGTGTATTAACGTTCTTTAGGTTTTCTGAGTGAAGACTGCACAGAGTATTTAGGGCTTGTTTCTTCCATCAACAAGATCACTAATTCTGTATGAAAAGTGCAGTCTCAGTCTTTGAGATAAGTGGCAACGTACGTTTGCAAAAATCAAACACAAATTCTCAATTCACATGAACTGGGGCTACTTGCACAAGGAAAGAATTTATTTATATATTATATATTTTACAGAAACTCTACAGATCTTCTGGAGAAGAAGTTAAGCACAAATATACTCTTCCCCCAGATGTCCCACAGTTTATCCAAGCTAGATACAATGCTGCAAATGTCAGTGATGTAAGTGACTTCTTTATAACCTTTTACACGTTGTTCATGAATTTTTGAGTAATGTGTTACAGATACTTTCATACTACAGATTTCTTTCACTGATGTATGATTCTTTATAATCTTACTTATATCACTGTAATTTTTCATTCTTGGTATCATTTGAATTTCCAAGCGAATCCCAGCTACTCATGTAATCATGTAATTAATTTAGTTTAATTAATAAGTAATAAAACACTAAAGGAAGCATCATATACTGAAGCTTTGCCAGGAGTAGCTTTCATGTAGCTTCAATTTGCTTATAATTCATATGAATGCTAGGTTCTCTAGAATAATACCGATTATCTTTCTTAGGCATATTACAAACAGGACTACCACGATCTAATAGCTAAAGGGAACAACGTGTCACTTGATGCTATTCCAATTGCTCGAGCAAAAGCTTCAAGAAATATTGCTAGTGATGTAAGTATCTATGCCAGGTATACTTGTTTTAGGCATTTAGTAAAAATGTCAACCACTCCAGGCCATGTGGTAGACTGTAAATATTGCATATGTCTCACTACAGTCACTAACGGGAGAAAGACATTCTCAGTCTTTCCCTAAGTGTTGGTTTGTGTAAAACCTCTTTTATTCTAATCACGTTTGCTTTACGTTCTGTGAAGTGCTACTGTACTATGTTTCTTAAACCACTCTTCACAGGAGAAATGAAATCAGTAGTTCTTGCAACCATTTGGTGGCAAATTTCCAGTAAATTAGCTACATTAGAATCTACTTAGACTGTGAGACAATATATACTGAGGCTATTTTGAATTAAGCAGTGGAGTATGGCTAATAAATGAATTGGAAGGCTGTACAGTGCAAATTGTTTGATTCGGCAGTTTCAGAAAAGTAGAGGAAGCTTTTCAGCTTCCTTTTCTTTTTGCTATTGCTTTCAGATGAGAGAGATGGATTGTCTCAATTGTTTTAATATTTTTCATACACCTCTCAGCACAGTAATTTTAAGGAAATGAGTTCATTTCCTTTCAAGGAAAGCTATAGCTGATGAGTCACTGTTATGTGTATAACCTGTTGTGTATAGCCTTAGATGGTGGGAAAAGAAAAGCTGATGTTGTTGGGTGTACTATTTAGGCTAGTGTTTCTGAACAGCTTGCAGCTTTCCTTTCCAGTGGAAATCATTACAGATTTTCCTTTCTTTTTTTTTCAGTTTAGACATCAGTAGCCATGCGCCAATATATTTGATCTCTTTTCTCTGTTTCTAGTATAAGTACAAAGAAGCATATGAAAAGGCTAAAGGAAAACAGGTTGGTTTCAGAAGCCTGCAAGATGACCCCAAGCTTGTTCACTACATGCACGTTGCAAAGATTCAGTCCGAGCGTGAATACAAGAAGGACTATGAGAAGAGTAAGACTGTCTACCATACACCTCCTGATACATTCAGTATCCAGGCTGCGAAAAAGTCTCAGGATGTGGCTTCTACTGCCCACTACAAAAACCTGATCCATCACTACACTTATCTGCCGGATGCTATGGATGTTGAGCTTGCAAGGAACATGATGCAAATACAGAGTGATGTAAGTATTTCAGGGGCTGCTGTCTCACTGATGTTCTCCTACACACACAAACATAAAATGGGTATTTCTGTTCAATGAAAGTTGCCATTGCTGTATGGGAATGCTTTGTTTTCGTTGTGTCTTGGGGAACAGCATTAGAAGTCTAAAGTATCAGATGGCTGAATTTAGAAGTACCACATTTCAGGTGAGTTACACTCGAAAGGATTTTGATGGTGACATGCATATGAAGAGCAGATTTTTGGGATAAGGCGTGCAAATGATTTTATTTTCCTTTTAAATTTTTTTCAGAAAACTTTATTTTGCAACTAGCTTAATATTGTTTCAATCTTTAAGGCTTCATTTAAGGTTCCCTGCTTTGTCTTCACATGAGATAGATGTGGTAGTGTAGGTGGACTATTAGCAAATAGCAGGAAGGAGTGGACAAAATGTAGCTCTCGATAGTATTAGGGATACCTCCTCTGGAAATCTGTAGCATAAGAGATTTCTTGCAGGACTTTCTTGGTTGTTCTTGCAGATACAGAGTTTTAAATGATTGACTGAGCATACCAGGTTGCACTCTGCAGTTGTTTGGATCCTGTGGAGTTCCCCTCTCTCTAAATTTCTTTGGCGGATGACTCCTTCGAATTTAGACCACGGAAGGAGCTTAAGAATATGTCTATAATATCCTTGCTTTCAGACTGTGCACTGTCTGTACCTAAATGTTTATATGCATATTTTGTGTATTACCTGCATATTTTGTAGCCTGGGTAGATTTTTTTACTTGAAGTCTGTAAATTCTGCATATTTCACTGTAGGAGAAATTGTAGGAGGAAAAAAAAAATTAAGTCTCTGCTCTGTGGACCTTTGTATAAAAGGCCAAGTAAAGACTGCTGAAACCCAGACCAAATTAAACCATGGTCAGTGAACACCTTATGGTAGTTTAGAAGTTATTAATGATTGGAGAGTGGTCAAATTTTTCACAAGGGTATGCGAAAAGAAGCTTAGTAAATCCTGAAAAGTTGTTAATGTTCGTAAGAAATAAATGAGGAAGGAAAAAATACAGCAGCTTATGTTCCTCCCTATGAAATGACAGAAATGAAGAAAATAATAATAATCTGTTATTCCTTTTTAGAATATATGAAAAAACTCCTGCTAACATAGAACATACTAGCGAGGCTCTGTGACTGTTGTTTAAACAGTTCTGTGGGATGATCTCGGTTCACGTTGTCTTTCTGTCCTTCAGAATGTATACAAACAAGACTATAACAGCTGGTTCAAGGGTATTGGATGGAGTCCTCTTGGCTCACTGGATGTTGAGAAAGCTAAAAAGGCTGGAGATGCATTAAATGAAAAGAAGTACCGTCAGCACCCAGACACCATCAAATTTACAAGTATACCAGACTCGATGACCATGGTCTTAGCTCAGCACAATACCAAGCAACTGAGTGACGTAAGTAATTTTTTGTTATTAATGCAATATGGAGGTTTTATTTCATACCACATGTTTATGATTTTTATGTTACTATCTGATGTTCCATCTTAAAAATGTTAAGAGTTTGAAAAATGTACAAATAGTAGGATTGTAATTTGTTGGTAGGATTTAAGTGTTGTTGTTTTGTCTCTGTTAATATTAGTATTACCTACTGTGTTCTTATTAACAGATGGTTGTCTATTTTGCCTTGCAGGTAGCATATAAGCAAGAGGGTGAAAAAGTAAAACATAAATACAAGCTCGATCCCGATGTTCCTCAGTTTATTCAAGCAAGGGTCAATGCCTACAATTTAAGTGATGTGAGTATGCAACCAACAGTGCATTCAATAATACATTTATTTATAATTTACTTAATAGAAAAACGACTTTTTAGATATTCATGCTATGATATTAAATACAGAAATGTGCAAGCTGTCTGTTCAGGTGTACTGTTACTGCTAGAAGTCAATGGGTTTTACACCTGTTAAGCAGATGGTTAGTTGTCTCCCTGAGCACTGCTGAACGTAAAGGCATTTCAGTGCTCTGTTGCTGGACTGGTGGGAGAGTCTGAATGAGAAAAAGATCATTACTTTTATTATTCAAATGCATATGGGTTTGGAGGCTACCATTCTTCATTTTTGTGCAAAAAGTATTGCGTAGGAAATCAGTACAGCTTCTCTGTGTGTGTTGCCTCCTCCTGCTGAGCTTTCAAAGGAAATGTAAGAAATGTAAAAAAGTAATGGTTTTTCCTGTTGGTCAGCTATTAGTCTGACTGCTTTCCACTGCTTTTTGCATCTGTCCAACAATGTAAGGATATCCACTGATAGTTTTATTGCCATTCTCATGGTAAATTTTTTGGTGGCGTTAACAGGCCTCCAGGAGTTAGGTAAAAACAGATATATCCTTTCATTCCATCCTTTAAAAAGCCATGAAATACTGTTAGTCTGTCCAGATAATAACCACTAATTAGAAGTCAGCTAGGCTGCTTTCTTCAAGCCAGAGCTCCTGATTATGAAGCTCACAGGAAAAAAATGTCTGAAGGTGAAGTGAAGGTGAAGGTGAAGTGAAATGAAAAAGGGTTTTTCTTAAGTATAGGCAAAAATTCCACGGATAGAGTTGTTCTGTACAGAAACTGAAAAAAAAAATGGAGTTAAAAACTTAGTAATATGAATTAAACTGATTGTCTTGAACTACTGCCTTATGTTTGCAGTAGATTTATTTCTTGTAATGTAGCTACAGATTGTGTAGAGGTTAGCATTTTTCTCTGCAATTGCACAGACTAATATTTTGATCACCATAAATACAATAAAAATAAAAACTTAGACATTTAAATATTTCTTACCGTGACATTGTGGACTTATGTGTTTTTTCCCATAAGGCTAACTACAAAGCAGACTGGAAAAAAACCATTGCCAAAGGATATGATCTGAAACCAGATGCCATTCCTATTATTGCTGCTAAAGCATCTCGGAATATTGCAAGTGATGTAAGTACATTTTGCATAAGAAGAATGCAAAGGTCTGCTGTCTTCCTGCTTTCTGGAGCATATCGTGCTACAGAGCATATGCTGTATACATGTAATGATGTAGAAATACTTAACACTGAGAGTTGACGTTCTTATGGTACAAGCAAATTCATATGTTCACATAAACCTCAGAAAAAAAAGATATCTCTGTGGAATTATGTTTTAATGTGACTGCTGGCGAGCTGAGGCTGTTTGTTATATGTGCTTAAAGTGTCCACCAGCTTCTTTGACAGTTTCTGTGTGACAGCTTATCTATGCTGTCTTCTTAGCTGCTGAAGACCTGTACATCTACTTGTCTGGCATTCATGAGCTGTATGGAAACATGGCTCTTCTCAGGCAGCCACAGTCAGTGGGCAACACTGAAGTTTGGTGTGCCATCTGAAGCAAGCTATGAAAGGAGATTTGAAACACAGAAATAATTTTACTAACTTTTGTAAAATGCTGGAAGCAAATCCCGTTTTGAATTTCTATGTATTAAAGTTATCAAAGGTATGTTTTTTGTTTTCAAAGCGGATAAAGATTTCTTTTGCTTTGTCTCTAGTACAAATACAAGGAATCATATGAGAAAGAGAAAGGCAAACATGTTGGATTCCGTAGCCTGCAGGATGATCCTAAACTTGTTCATTACATGCACGTGGCCAAAATCCAATCAGATCGTGAATACAAGAAGGATTATGAAGTGACCAAGACCAAATATCATACTCCCTTGGATATGTTCAGTGTGACGGCTGCCAAGAAAGCTCAGGAAGCAGTTACAAACACAGGCTATAAACAGCCAATTCACCATTATACTCTCTTGCCTGATTCTGTGAATCTGGAACTATCAAGAAATGTGATGCAGCTTCAGAGTGATGTATGTAATGGTTAATCAGCTCGTTTTTTTTTTCTTTTCTGTATTACTGTGTTGCAGTATTAACCTTCTAAGGCTAGAAAATGAACTATCTGAGATTAACAGTAGATTGAGATCTGGTCTGGAACTGGATATTTTCCAAAGATTATCAACTGCACTTACTTAAGATAAATTCTAGGGAACTTACTTAGCAGGTAACAACTTTCTTTGTGTCTCCATGTATTTGACTACTCCTCAGCAACTGAATGTCCTGGTTACAGATCCTATATATTCTTTTTCCCAGATGCAGATCTGATCAACTCCCTCTTATTTCTGACATTACAGTTTAGGAACTCGTTTCATTTTTGCAGCATTTTCATACCTTTATCTGTTCTAAAAGCTGTGTTATAAAGTGTGTTTAAGTAGGAATGGTGTCTGTTCAAGAGTGTGTAGAGCCAGGCTACCAAGCAGAAGCTTTAGAAAAAGATTCATGGTGAATTAATTCCACTGAGAACTGGGCTGATTAACAAGGAGTGTCATTTAAAAAACTGAGTTTATTTCTGTCAGGTTTTCTTGTTAACTGCTCAAAGTTTGTATTAAGGTCTGTACATTTGTTATGTAGGGTGAGTTCTGAATGTTAGGTTAGTGAAAATAGTTTCTTTATCCCTATCAACAATTTTTCATGTTTTCCTGAGGAGTTGGAAAACATCAGTGGTTTTAGCAAGCTTGTGTAAAGTCTACTTAAAAAAATGAATGACCAGGAGGAGGTTTAAGGCCTCATCTGTTTGTGTTTGTTTGTTTTTATTCCTTTATTTCCTATATGTATGGGCATTCTAATTTTCCTTATCTCACTGTTTTGCCTTGTTTATTTCTTAAAAGAACGTCTATAAAGCGGACTTCAATAACTGGTTGAGAGGAGTTGGCTGGCTGCCAATTCAGTCCTTGGAGGTAGAAAAGGCCAAAAAAGCTACAGAGATTCTCAGTGAAAAGAAGTATCGCCAGCACCCAGACAAGCTGAAGTACTCTATCCCACTGGATGCAATGGAACAAGTGCTAGCTAGGCAAAATGCCAAGACTATGAATAAGGTGAGAAAACTTGTTCAGATGATCACAGCTAAGCCAGAGATAGGGTCTTCATCTTGCCAAATTATGCAACAGTTGCATTCCCATGGAGGTCATAAGAATTTCCAGTGGGTGTACTGGCTTAGTTGGTTAATGCTGGACACTAACAGATAATAGACTCTAAGCCTGATTAAGAGAGTTTCATCTCAAGTTTATAAAGATTTAAGATTTCACCTTTGTGCCTATGATTAAAAATGTCCCATACAGATTTTTAGTGCTTTGGTAACCTTTGCTCTTTGCCTGTAGAAAGTAGTGTGAACAGTGAGCTGAAACAAATCCTGTGAAATTCTGCCCACTTTTACAAGCATCAGTCAGAAAGTGGGAAGAATTTAAATTTTTCTCTAGTTATCTCAAACACCACTGAAACTTATTCTTTGTTTGCTGTGGAAAGAGGATGAATGGGAAAAAAATCTAAGCTTTGCATTTATGGATATATATAAAGCATCTAAGTCTCCAGACTTAGAAATACTAAAGAAAGATGAGGAATTTAATATTGGCACCCTGCAGTTATATTTGTTAAGGTAATTTCTAGTGCTTATGGAACTTCACACTGTAAAATTTTATTTATTACACACAAGCAAAACAAAAGCAAGCTTATATTTTGTAAGTGTAACTTCTTTTCAATGCTAAATGTCACTTTGTAATTGCAGAGGCTGTACACTGATAAATGGAACAAGGAGAAGACCAGCATTCATGTCATGCCAGATACTCCAGAAATTCTGCAGTCTAGAGTGAACCAGATCACAATGAGTAATGTAAGTTGGTGTGCTCAGTGAGGACATTCAGTGTCTGTCGCAAAGATCAAAAACTGGTGTAATTCTTAAGTCTTTTTTGAAAATATTTAAGGGTACTTCAGTACTTCTACCTTCATAATAGAGTACCTGTTCTCTTTTATGTTTAAAATTAGAAACTATACAAAGCTGATTGGGAGGAAGACAAGAAGAAAGGTTATGACATGCGGCCAGATGCTATTCCAATAAAAGCAGCCAAAGCCTCCAGAGACATTGCAAGTGATGTAAGTTTGTTTGTCAGTAGCATTCAGAATTTTTTCAAAACCAGTCAGAACTTTGCTCTATTATGCCCAAATGTGGTTTCAGTTATATGTTTGCTTTGATAAGCCTTTGCAGTACTTGCTCTCAGACTTGCTTCAGGAATAACACTGAATTGTCCCTTTTTCCTCCTTGTACAACTAATATACCTATGATCATTGGGCTATTTTCTGAGTCTCGGTACGTTTAAATGACTAAGCCTGTGATCTTGTAATGAAAAAGAACAAATATTTTTCTTTTTTTCTGAGATAAAGTTGATCCTAATAATGTACTTTTTTTTTCTTTTGCTGTTGTTTCTCTTTCCTGCTGTCAGTATAAATACAAACTAGCCTATGAACAAGCAAAAGGAAAGCATATTGGGTTCCGCAGCCTTGAAGATGACCCCAAGCTGGTGCACTTCATGCAGGTGGCTAAGATGCAATCTGATCGTGAATACAAAAAAGATTACGAGAAGGCAAAGACTAACTTCCATACTCCAGTTGACATGCTCAGTGTTGTGGCAGCCAAGAAAGCGCAAGAAGTGGCTACAAATGCAAACTACAAAAACTTGATCCACGTCTACAATGTTTTACCTGATGCTATGAGTCTTGAATTAGCCAAAAACATGATGCAGATACAAAGTAATGTAAGTGAGAGACTCTTCAGCCTTTGCTTTACCAGTAGGATGGTACTTGGTTTATGAGAGAATACTGTCAGCTAAATAGAAGATTTTTCATAGTGAAATTAGTTCAGTTGAATACTAAAATGTTGTAAATAAAATGAGACCTCCAATAACGATAGCCATGGTATATTTCTAAGACTCTGAAATATTGAATTACACTTACCTTTAAAGGATTCAGGCTCAGAAATAAGTCATTTTATTTCAAGAGTAAGACAGATGCATGCTGCTTACATGTTCTGTCAGACTCTTCAGCAGCAGTCCTTTTCTGCAAGCTAAGGCAACAAGAAGCTTATCTTTTCATCTGCAGTTTTATACTGTACTTCCAAGAAGATGTCCTTTTTTAAAAAAAAGGGAAAAACAGCTATGTAGCTGTGTTCTCAGAGTTTCTGGGATATTTAGACCCTAGAGAAGATAGATTTTTCTATTTTCTAGATTTTTTTTAATTTTTTTTTTCTCAGTGCAGTGGTTCAGGCTCATCCTTTTATTCAAGAGGGCCTTAGCATTTAATTGTATGTGAGAAATCTGTATCCTTCATAAGGAGGATCTGAATACTTCACAAGGGGTGGTATAATAAAATACAGATGGTACTGTAAAAAAATATATACTTCTAAATAGACACTGGGTACATCTTGATATTGTTTGATTCTTTTTAAAACAAGTGCATTCAAAATCTGCTGTACATTAAATACAGGAAGATTTGTCAAAATTTCCAGACGTTCATGTACATCTGATTATTTTCTTTTCCTTCTGCTTTCAGAATCAATACAGGGCAGACTATGACGAAAGTATGAAGGGTGTTGGATGGATGCCACTGGGCTCTCTGGAGGCTGAGAAGAACAAGAAAGCAATGGAAATTCTTAGTGAAAAGAAATACCGTCAGCATCCAGAAAAGTTGAAGTTTTCTGTTCCTCTGGATTCCATGAATATGGCCTTAGCTTTACATAATGCTAAAATCATGGATGAGGTAAGAAGATGTTCACGACAACTTATTTAAGTTTGCAGAAATAAGGAATCAATTATACCTGATGTAGACTTTTGGCTTAATAACTTCTGAATTTGTGAGTTTGGGCAGCTAATGAAAAATGCTTAACTGTCATTGTATTTCATCTTAATAGAGCCATACTATATCTTAAGCAAAGCATAACCCTGATATTTTCTTCTTAAGGTCTACTCAACGTAGCAGATTGTAGACTTCTAATAGTTTAACTTCAGAGGCTGAAAATACCAGTTATTCCCCTTAGAAAATAGTAATGAAACTTTTAAAGATATAGTCTGTATAATCTGATGCCTGTTATACCAATGTGGAATTGCTGCATAACATTAATGCTCTTATATATTGAGATATCTATTTTCTGATTTATCTGCTGAACTGACAGAATCCACTGCTGTCCTTCAGAAATGTCTCGTGTTCACGTGCACTGTATTTGGAGGGAGCACTTGAACTTTACGTGCATTTTCTTTAAATTTTACTTCCTCTAAGTAAGGGAAGTTACCTCTCTTTCAACTGAAACTTATTTTATATGAGATAAGCTAATTATCTTCCAAGCAAGGTGGCTAACAGCTTATTCTTCTAGCACTTCTTCTATTTATACCTTCTGACTTGGCTTTGATAGCTGTTCTCTGATGAATGTGCTTGAACACACTGCTGGACAAGCCATGAAATATAGTAGCAAGATTGGTATTTCTTCAACTTTTATTGCACACTTGCATAATTGACTTCATAAGAGCTATTCCTGATAAAAAAATACAGGTGGTCTCACCATACTAACAGATGTATTACTGTAAAGAAAGATGATATTTAAAGTAAGAATAGTTACAGTTAAATTTTTGGTTAGACTGACATGTTTTTTGCTTTATTCTTCTAGCACCAATACAAACAAGCATGGGAGGAAGACAAGAAGAAGGTTCACATTACTCCAGATATTCCACAGTTTGCTTTAGCAAAAGCTAATGCATTTAATCTAAGTGATGTGAGTACTGTTTGTAAAAAGTTGCTCCTTTTTTAAAAAAAAAAGATGAGAAATAAATAAAAGCATAGGAAACTTTCTCTAGCTCTCAGTTTGTTAGCCTGTGTTAGTACCACAGTATGCTATTTTCCTTTTCACACTGTCCTTCCCTGGAATTAAATACCAGAAGTTGTCAAGAAAAAGCAATAATAATTATGGGCAGGTCTTTGTAGTATTCATGTAGATCATTAAAATAGAATAATCATTAACAAAATAATGGAACTTGAGCACCATTCATGTTGTTTATGTACTTATTATTTTATTTCCTAATATACAGTGTTTTGTACTGGATTCAAAATTCTTTCTTGAAGTTTGAACATATTCCTTATGCAACATGATATTACAGACTGTTTCTCAGTGGCTAGTTGTTAAATCTGCATGTACTAAATAAAAGTTGTGATTGTGCACATCTTTATTTGCATGTGAATAGACATATTAATCTCATTTTTAGTTGTAAATTTTCACTAGCTTTTGTGCATGTGTAAAAGAAATGCAAATATTTGCTCTTTTGTTTAAGGTATTTTTACTGATTATAGTGCAGTTCAGCTGCATTGATTTGTGAATACAAGGACTGGAGTTAATTTTGAAGGTGAATCCATGTTTTTGTGCACATGAATAGCTTAAACAGTTTTTCAAAGAGTATTAAACATATGAGTAATGTGTGTGTCAAGCTGACATATAAAATGTCTACAGTATTACTTCTTTTTAAGTGCGTGCTGTGATTTGGTATTTTAAAGAATGTGTCTTTTCTTTATCTTCACAGAAAATGTATAGAGTTTCTTTTGAAGAAGCCAGGAAGAAAGGGTACGATCTCAGAGCTGATGCTATCCCTATTAAAGCTGCCAAAGCTTCTAGGGACATTGCTAGTGATGTAAGTTCTGAAAAGAAAAAAAGATTCCATTTCACTTTCTTGGCACAACTTAATATGCCAACTCTATGAAGTCTGTTTATTCTTGTTTGTAAATAATTCTGATATGTTCTAATAAGCTTTCTAGCATGGTTAAAGAACAAATTCTCCGTTAGAGGGGTAAGGAGATGCAAGGAAGTCTCTCAGAAAAAAACCAAACAGCTATGCAGTTCATTCCTCAGTGTTATAGTGCTTGGATATTTTATAAATATACATTGTATATTTATTGTATATTTATCTCTCAGACAGAATGTACACACATTAGCCTTGCAGGAATTTGAAAAGAACAAATATGGCCTTAAATTACTCTTACTTCTGGGACATTCTTCTAGTGATAGCCTTATTTAATTTCACCATTAAATTAAATGCAGAGAATGCAAGTTTCTGGAATCATGACCGTTTTAAAATCCTTTGAGTATCAGTGACAAGAGTTTTACTGTGGTAAAGCCAGCCTGGGAGAGTGGTGAAGTTAGGGCCTAAGGACACGTTATTTTTTAGCCCTCTGTCTTTCTTGACAACATCTGGGATGGAGCAGCCACTGAAAAGTAAATTTGCTTTACCACTGCTCCAAGTGTGAGGGCAATATAGTCCCTCAGTTCTCTCCAGGTAGTAAACAGTTAAGGAAGATGGAATTGATGTTTGGTCTGTGTAGTCCATGGTCCAGAGTTGATTAGAGATTGAGGAAGGGTTTAAGAAATCGACCCACTGGTTTTATTAATTAAACAAATGAAAAAAGATGTAGTTTATCTTGACTTCATGATTCATTTGAGCAAGTTACCTTCATGGAAGTGCTGTACAGATGTGCTGATTTATGCCTGGTCTTTAGATACAAGCTCAGGTTTTACGATCGTTGCTCAGACTATTGCAAAGATAGTTACACAAGCCAAATAGTGGTGGTAGTACAACAACAATGACAAAGAACGGTGTGGGTTGATGTATGCTAGTTCTAGTGCTTGTGATAGTTCACCTTAGAGCTAATAAGGTTATCTCTAAGCTATAGAGTAGAAAGTGCATGTTTTCCAAAGAATTATCTGCAACTCAGATCTTATGTGTTGGTTTGGGTTTTTATCAGCCTGCTTCATATCATCATCGTGCCATTTATAATGAGGTGAGAAAGCAATCACATCCCAAGTTACACTGAGCCCCATGTGAGAATAGAATAGTGTTGCGTATGGAAATTGCATTCTTCAAGAAAATGTTTTATGAATATTGGTTTTAATTGGGCCCTCATAAAATTTTGGGACTTGTTAAGCACCCTAACAAGAAGCAGACAGAACTACCACCTCCGTGATCTTAGTGTTTGTTTAATGATGTAAATGTAAAAATTTTAATTTACTTTTTTTTTTTCTTACAAGGTAGATGTTGCTTGTTAAACAAATGAAGTAGAACTAAAATCTCTGTCTCTCTTCTCTGCACAGTATAAATATAAATTAGGTTATGAACAAGACAAGGGAAAGCTTGTAGGCTTCCGCAGCCTTCAGGATGATCCTAAACTTGTCCATTATATGCAAGTGGCTAAGATGCAGTCTGATCGTGAATACAAGAAGGCCTATGAGACAAGCAAGACACATTACCAAACACCTTCTGATGCACTCAGTATCGTGGCAGCTAAGGAGGCACAAGATCGTGTAACTAATGCAAACTACAAGCGACTGATACACCACTATATGCTCCTACCAGATGCAATGAGTTTTGAATTGTACAGGAACATGAATCAGATACAAAGTGATGTAAGTTTCAGTTTTCTTTCTGATTATCATTCACATCTATACCTGTTTTCTTCTTGTTGTAAATGTACTGGAAAGAACAGAATCATTTAGTGGGAACCATTTGTAAGTTGTAATCTTTACTTTTGTTTCCTGGTTGGCAGAATGAATACAAACAGGATTACAATGAATGGTTCAAAGGTATTGGTTGGAGTCCTGCTGGTTCTCTGGATGTGGAGAAATCTAAGAAGGCTACAGAAATTGCAAGTGACCGGAATTACCGACAGCATCCCAGCACATTCCCATTTACAAAACAGACTGATGCCATGGATATGGTCCTTGCAAAGCACAACGCAGATATAATGAATAAAGTGAGTATGTATGGGGAGCATTAGTCAGGCACTCATGTATAATCTATGTTTATAAACATTGTGTAAATCTCTGTCGCTGCTTTTATGTAGCAGTGTTTCCCCAGGAAAAATGACTGTCCCTTAAAGATAGTTAGTTATTTTTTTCATTTTTTTTCTTAATTGAAACACTCAGTTACTGCTAAGAGGCATTGATTAAAACAATCTTTTGCTCATTTTTCCCATTGCTACCTCTCCAACATCTATTTTTCTCGTACTTACATGCAATTACTGACCTTGAAAATCTTGGCGGGTAGGCCTCAAGAGAAGCAAGACTGGATCCTGATTTGACTGATCCTGGATTAAGTCATCACATAGTACAATAAATCTAAGTTAACATCTTCTGCTTTTTACCCATCCATAATCAAAGCACACAGACAGAAAGATGGAAACCCTGAAAGAGCCGGCCTTTGTCACTTATGCTAATATTCTGTTCCTTTTTTCAATAGCATGCTTATACTCAAGCTTGGGAGAAGGATAAAACTCAAGTTCATGTGATGCCAGATACACCAGATATTCTACAGGCAAAGCAGAACAAGGCGAACTACAGTCAGGTAGAGCTTTTTAATGCTTTCTTTTACACTTCAAACTAATGTTAAATTAATCTGCTTCCAATTTCAAGGTGCCCTTCCATTTCAAAATAAAAATTAATTTGTGTAAGTTAGAAAAGAACAGAAGGGGAATTTTAGAGCAAAGGCAAGAATTGTATTATGAGTAGTATTTTCAGGGTAGCGGTGTCAAATCCCCAAGCTAAACCACGATGTGAATCTCCTCCCGTGAAGAAAAGCTTTTTAATCGTTGGCCTTAGACTTGAAAGACCTGCGTTCCTTGCCTATCTCATTTTCCATTTTCTCAGTTTCCATCCCAGTAGTCCTTCTCTCATTACTGAAACCTGTGAGGTGACCAGTATTAGGTAATATGGATCATTATCATATCTAAGTAGAAGGTGACATGTATTACTAAGGCTTTTTAATTAAAATTGTTTTCAATTTCAGAAACAATACAAGCTTGACTGGGAGGAAATGATAAAGAAAGGCTATGACCTCACACCTGAAGCCATTTCAGTGAAAGCTGCCAAAGCTTCAAGGGACATTGCAAGTGACGTAAGCAACATTTAATTCTGTCTGAAGTGCACTCTTGTGTGCATCCCTCTGTTAAAGGGTGTCTTGTAGTTTATAAAAAGAAAAATTGCTGATAAAACACTTTCCTGATCTGTTTTTGTCAGTAAAGACAATGTTTTAAGGAGAGTTATTCTTTTATTTTGGCAATTCAGAAGATTGTGGCCATCCATGAAATGGCTGGTCATGGGAAGTTAGGAGCAATTTAAACTGAGTTGTCTGCTCTTTTGAATGTTACATCTTCAGAGCAGCAGCAAGCTGGTTCCAGTACCTATATTTTGAAATCCTTTTTACAGCTCAGAAGTAGCTATGGTGACAGATGTGTTGTAATTATTTCCTGTAACTTGATATTAATATAAATCCTGCATTTGTGAAAGAGATTTTATTAATCATTGGACACAAGTCCAATTGTTTTATTTATCAAAGTAGTGCAGTGTGACAGCCTTTGGGCTGCGACTGTATAAATCGAATGGCACAGGGGGCCACTGTTAGAGCCACGCACTCTTCCTGCCCAGGGAACTCAGTTTCTTCCCAGGGAAGACATTCACAGACACCAACTGATGTGTATGAACTGGAGGGCTACTAAGTCTTTAAGTAAGATGCCATAGCAAGCTGCTTATTTCATTGGTAATGAGAAGCATTGAACTGAGTGAATGTATTTGCCGTTTATATTTTATGGCTGCCTAATTCTTACTGCAATTTCAATAATACAATATTTATAATTTTAGTACAAATACAAAGAGGGATACCGCAAGCAACAGGGACATCACATTGGATTCCGGAGCTTACAGGATGATCCGAAGATGTTGTGGTCTATGCAAGTAGCTAAGATGCAGAGCGAGAGGGAGTATAAGAAAGATTTTGAAAAGTGGAAGACAAAGTTTAACATGCCTGTGGATATGTTAGGCTTCCTTCTGGCTAAGAAATGTCAGGAGTTGGTTAGCGATATAGACTACAAACGGATGCTACACCGCTGGACTTGTCTACCAGACCAAAATGATGTTACCCAAGCAAAGAGGGTCTATGAACTACAGAGTGATGTAAGTTTTCTCTGAATTGAATTCCTTCATTTTAGGTAAAATATTAACTACTTTTCAAAAAGTTTCTTTAAGAACTCTCTTTTGATATCAGTGAAGTTCAAATTGAGGATAATACACCAGTTAGTCTTTTAGTACGTTTTAATACACAGACAGTGAAAGAATGGACTATGATTTTGATTTTTTTTTTTTTTCCTTAACAGAATCTGTATAAGTCAGATCTACAGTGGCTTAGAGGCATTGGATGGAGTCCTTTGGGATCTCTGGAGTCTGAAAAGAACAAGAAAGCTTCTGAAATACTCAGTGAAAAGAAGTACCGGCAGCATCCAGATACTATTAAGTTCACAAGTATCCCAGATGCCATGGATATCACTTTAGCAAAATCCAATGCCAAAAATAGAAGTGATGTAAGTTGCTTTAGATTCAGTAAATGAAGGAATACTTCAGTATATGTTTGTTATAAAGATCACCCTATCAGAATGCAATTAAAATATACAGGTTTGCAGTCTGTGCCTTACTGTTCAGTTGTGAAGAAGTACTGCCTTATTCAGGAGATTAAAGTCTTTAGGACTACATAATTTATTCAGTGATAACTGCAAATAGAATCCTTACTGTGTAGTATGCCAACGTATTGTCATAGTGCTGTGTCCTTGACCATTTATGGATGTAAAGAAGGGTAAAAGGTATTTCAGTAAGAAGTTGATGTACTGTCTTATTGAAATATCTTGCATTGTTAAGTCACTCCTGCTTGCATGGTACATCTTTGATTTGTTGTGGTAGAGAAAAGGTAAGCTGAATTCACTGCCATGCATGTGAACCACTTTTATTCATGTCTCCTTTCAGATACTGTATAGAGAAGCTTGGAACAAGGACAAAACCCAGGTTCACATCATGCCTGATACTCCTGAAATTTTGTTGGCTAAATCAAACTTAATCAACGCAAGTGATGTAAGTGTGTCTCTGTAATGTTTCTTTTATGCAATTTGGATTTACCCTTCGTAGCTTTAGTTTAAAATGGAGTAGAGTGGTTCTAACAATTGTTAGCATACCTGTGGTCTTTTCCTATTAAAATTGTTACGCATTGGGATACCTGAGTAAATTGCTAAATTATAAGGTGGAAGTGAAATTGTTAGGGAAGAAAGCAAATCAAGAAGATACTCAAAACAAGTTTGATGCTTTGTCTTTCATCCTTACAGATCGTATTAACCTTACAGATATGTGTTCAGTAGTTTTTAGAAAGCTTGTCATTCTAGTTCTGTTAAAAGTCTGATTATACCGAATTATCTTCTTAGAATTATTTAGAATTTCTTTACATCAAATTCTTGGATATAATGGAACAAATATCGACTACATGTAAGCAGTAAAGAAACGTTAGCAGTTGTATCGTAAGAAGTCCGGAAGATTAGTACTTCTAGTAAAGACTTGTTCTCAGATAAGTTAATCAGGAAAAAATGAAGTTGGTTTGATGTATTTCATATAATCAGTTACAAAATACACTTTATATAAGCTATGGGATGTAGCCACATATGGAATCTTATACTTCATTTTCAGTAATCAGTGGAATAAAAAGGTAGTATTGTGTGGGTAAGATCATCTTACCTTTTTTCCATATTGGAAAACACTCCAGAGCCATAATCATAACAATTGCTTGGAATTCTTCTCCAACAGAAACATTACAAGTTAGGATATGAAGAGCTGAAGAGGAAGGGCTACGATCTTCCTCCTGACGCCATACCCCTCAAGTCAGCGAAGGCATCCAGAGACATCGCTAGTGAAGTAAGAGTCTGAGGGAAAATAGTGGTGTGACATTAAACTGGAAAACATTACTGGTGAATGATGTCTTATTAAGAGATGGACAGACCTAAAATTTTAACGCTTACAGCCTCTTGGTTATGCAGCAATGTATAATTGCTTATTGTGAAAAGTTAATTTAATCGATTAAAATAATTTATAAGTAAAAAGAATATAACAATTAAAAATTACTGTAAATTGTTCAGTAAATAAATAAATGCTATAAATACAGCCAAAATGTTCAATATCTATTAATGTGTATTTTAATTCAAAAATTAACAAGTCTGTTGACAATGGAGAACTTTAAATTCCTTCTTGAAAACACTGTGGTTTCTGCATTCATTTAGTATCAATATAAAACAGCCTATCGGAAGCAGCTTGGCCACCACATTGGAGCCCGCAACATAGAGGACGATCCGAAGATGATGTGGTCGATGCACGTGGCCAAGATCCAGAGTGACAGGGAGTACAAGAAAGCATTTGAGAAGACCAAGACGCACTTCAGCAGCCCAGTGGACATGCTGGGAATTGTGTTGGCCAAGAAATGTCAGGAGCTGGTCAGCGATGTTGATTA